>NC_073695.1:168497281-168704821 GCF_029784165.1 Wyeomyia smithii | reverse complement strand
GATCACAGAATTTGTATCATGATCGGACCAGGGTGAATCATGATCGGACCAAAAAATGTATCATAATCGGACCAGTGTGCTTCTGAGACTTCAAGCGATTTTCCGCTTCGCGTGCTGGGCTTTACATGCACGGTGTTTGGTTTGAGCTTGATATATTAGATATTTTTTCGTGATTCTAAAATTATTTTCAAACATTTTTCATATCACTGCGAAAACGTTATGAATTATATTTGAGTTTCTAATACGGCAAATTTGCTTTTTCAATTTGTGGGTGTTTTTTCGGTAGCAGTTTCGTTTTACTGATAGCTCACTCCACCAGCACAATTTTGAGAAACGATGTATGACCAACTTGTAGTCCCCGAGTAGTATTACAACTTTCCGAATATTGCAATGCTCTAACTTTTTGCCTGAAGTGCGTTATGCAGCCAATGGTACTTGTTACGGGGGTAAACTCGCCGTGAAATATATTTCACAATCACTTCATTTTTTGAGACCTAGTTCCGATTCCATCTAAAGTGAAGTGACAAAAATTAGCTCCGTGAAGTGAGATTGACAGTGAAGTGAAAATGAGAATGTGACAAGTGAAATGAGTTTCCCAGCACAAAAATTTCTAAGTCCCAGAAAGTCGAGTTTTTCCGATTTTTTTTTAAGAAAACACCAGATCTCGGCGTTATATGCAAGTCTAAAATACTTGGTATCAACAAAAACTTCCATATCGACAATTGCATGAACTGTGCCTTTCGCCATGAGTCGAAAAAGTGAGAATCAAAGCGGTCAATTTGAAACACTACTTCCTTAAGTTCGATTGAGTTGAAATTTTGTATGAGGACATTTTTCGGAGAGACGAAACTTTTGAGCCCTATCGCTAAATGAAATTCAAACTCAAAAAGATTAGTTTTTTGCCTTACGTTTCCTGTGCCGCAGCTCAAAAACTCAAAGTCTCAAAAAAAGTCTTGTTACTGAAAAATAAATTCGATATACATATTATCATTAGATCACAAATCAATCAATTTTTAAACCTTTCTCACCTTCGTGAAATCATTTTACCGTTCAAAATAATCGTGAAAAAATTCCACGCAAAACGTCACATATGAATTTTCATATATTTTAATTTATCACTCTCTCGTAAACTGTTCAAAAATTCGCGGGAAAAAGTGCTTCCTAAACAAGGATGACACTGAGTTATATTTTCCCTATTTGAAGCATAGTGGACTATTTATAGTGAACTTTTAATAAATTTTTCTTCAGTTTGCGAACCTTACGTTGTTCTTGAGGTTTTATTCTAAAAACTAAGCTTCATCATTTTCATTCTGTTCCAATGAATTAAACATGAAATCCTTCATTGGGTATATCAAGCATAAGCAAAGTGAAGCAGTGATGTCTCAGAAGTAAGTTGGTCCGATCATGGTTCAATGCTGGTCCGATCATGATACAAAACAGGCTTTCACGTTTCACCAATAATTCAAACTTTAAAGCAAATATTTCATATAAAAACTGATCTTACATTAAATTTAAATGTTACAGAAGCATATTACTGGAAAATATACTGCAATCTTTGAATATTCGATTCTAAAACAAGACTTGGTAACAATTGTAAGGGCAAATTGTGCTCGAAAATAGACCAGTTTTAAAAAATTTTTAAAAATAGTAATACTTAAGCAATCTAAATGAAACCTTCTGAACATCATCAGAAGAAGTTTTTTGATGATGCGGGTACATATTTGATACAGTTTTTAATTCAATAGTTAAGAAACCTCGCATATAAAAATATGGTCCGATCATGGTACATTTTCTGACTGGTCCGATCATGATACAACACCCTAAATAAAGTACGTATAAAAAGGAAAACTTTATTATGAAACTGCTCATAAGCAGTTATATTTTCATCAGGTAACTCCAGATCAATTTTCTAAAGATGTTAATAAGAGTTTAAAATATTGAAAACTCTAAGTTTAGTGTTCGGTATCCTAGAGCTGTGGTGGCTCGTGACATATCAAGAATTTTCCTCCACTCTTCTCGGTTCTGCGCTACCCGTCCCAGACGTCTAAACACTCGAAGGTTCGCTACATTTTGGTCATGCACGTCGTTTTTTTTTTGTTTCTGGTGCCGATTTTATCCCATTTTCATCCGGCATCCTCGCGACATGTCCAGCCCATCGTTGCCTCTCGACCCTTTTCCGGTACATAATGGAAATCTCTCGTCATACACATACGCCTCTCCACACATTCGGTTTGTACTCTATCAAATATTGTCCGCAACGCTTTCCGCTCAAATACGGCCAGTTTCGATATATCTTCCGTGAGTAGCGTCACGGTTTCAAGACAATAAAGAACTACCGGTCAGATCGACTTGAACTATCCTACAGTACGGTCGCATTTTACCAACAGCTCGAGGCTAAGTCTTAGACTACCGAGAGATATTGAAATTTTGTTTTTCGCTTCCAACAGGCAGTCTTTTTAAAAGACTACCTGTTGAAACGCAAAGTAATAAATTTGTTTTTAACGTTAACGAGTGATAAGTGATTAAATTTGGTTTGAGATATTTCTATTTAAATTCTATAGTGAAGTGAAAGTGTAGTGAAGTTTTCCAGTTATGCCTGGAAAAAATAAAAAAGCCCGCTTTGATGCGGCTTCAAGGAAACGTGAGGCATCTCCTCCAAGTGACACTGAAATTTCGACTAACAGGTATGATATTCTTTCTTCCGTTGGGGATCAAGAAGTTCAAACTTCTCATACTGAGCATAAAGCCGTTATGAAGAAAATTAAAGTTCCACCTATTGTGGTATTTGTAGCAAATTTAAAAGCATTTCGATCAGAACTTTCATCATTTCTGTCGGATGTGAAAGTTAATTTTCAAATTGGCCGCCAAGGCGAAATTCGTGTTTTGGCCGAATCTTTTGATGGCCATAAACATCTTTTACAGTATTTGACTGAAAAGATGTATAAATTTTATTCTTTTGATGCCAAAAACGAGAGACCGTTTAAGGCTGTTTTGAAAGGTCTTTCAAATGACCAAACTATTGAGGAAATTAAAGAATGTTTGTCAGTATCACTTGGTTTTGCCCCCAACCAAGTAATTTTGATGAAACGAAAGGCAAACTCCAAAATTTTTCAAACTGGAATACACCAGGAAAATTACTTAGTACATTTTGATCGTACCAAAGTACATAATTTAAAATGTTTGGAAAAAGCACGTGTTTTATTCAACGTGCGAAAAAAGTGGGAAAATTTCAAGAGACATGGAGGAATCCATAATCTTACGCAATGTCGGAATTGTCGGAATATATATATATATATATATATATATATATATATATATATATATATATATATATATATATATATATATATATATATATATATATATATCAACGAATGGTGCCAGAAAAGTATTGTTTTCGCACTTGAAATTTTAGAACATTTATGCATATATTTTTACACCTACTCACAGAAGTGAATGTGACCGCTGTTCATTTACTGATTTATTTGTAAGCCCATGCCTCACGTCTATGTTCAGTTTTATGGCAGAGAATTCTAATTGATGGACTATTGGTAACTTTATTTGATTATTCATATCCCACACTAAGCTGTCAATGGATTGGTCGACATACAAATTGAATGGCCCGTGAGTGTTTACGTAATTAGTGTATAACTTTATATCAACATGAAGCTCAAAACAACATGTTTTTCAATAGGGGGATCAATTGTACCTAAATGAGGGATTAAGTCTCCCCTATTCTTTTTTTTTTTTTTCATTTACAAAAATTATTATTACTTCTTTTTAAAACAAAATAATTAAAAGTCTTTTTCATGATAATTAGACACTAGTAGTCTATCCAAATTTACAAAAGAAACAATATACAAATAATAAACCGAGCAGGAGAAAATATCATAATAATATCAAAACGATGCATAATAATATCAAAACCAAAATAAAAAAAAAGAAAAACAAAATAACAGTTTTGTGATCAGCGGCCCAAAACTTTTATTGTGATAATAATATCTAGTTTGTTTTCTGTTTGATGATATTCTCTATTTTTTAAATCAATAAAAAAATAATAATAGTAAAGACACATAAAGTTAGGTCCAAATACTTTGTTATTCTATCAAAATGAAACGTAGTAAATTGGATGAATTTAGTATACAAAATAAAGACCTCGAAATTTCAATCAATGAGCGGTTGCTATAATAATATGATTCTTCCATTCAAAGCGATATTTTTATGCCTACTGTAGGCATAAACTTCGTCCTCCAGAATGTCGGTTACCTATTACTTTTTAGGGAAATATTAAATTGAATTACCCAAACCACGGCAACCATTTGATACATTGGTAGAGATAGAAAACGTCCGCGTTACTTTCTCGTCACTTACCTCGCAACACTTTCCGGTCGTGGTGATTGTGACATTTAAGTCCTTGACAACCCCGTTTTTGCACCAGCGATGGACAATGTTTGCCGCCGTTTTGCGGTTTACGTTCAATTATCCTTGTCCGTGACATCATACCAGTGCCGCAGGCGGTATCGCATTCGCTCCACGGTTCCCATTCGCTTACGACGCAATCGATCACTGTGGATGAAGCAACATGAACGAAAAAGATTATCAGAATAGGATATAAAAAATATTACGGGATATCCGTGGTGACCACGGTAATCGAACGACATGAGAATAACGGAGGGATTTGCAATGGCAGATTCAGAAGAGAGTGGTAGACATTATTGAATTAAAAATTAATTCATTCACTAACGGGAGCTCTGGCTTTTCGGTTTTAATAAGGCTGGGTTCCTATAAATGCTACCGGAAATGTTGATAATGGGATGCTACAGTACTTCGACATGGCAGCATCACTATATCGTAATTATTTGCGGTTGAAATTACGTTAGCGTTAGCTGAAAATAATTTAAGAGGAAATGTCACCTTAAAAGATTATTTGCCAACGCTTTTTGAGATTTTTTTTTTAACTTTTATTAGGGGCTTCTACGTTCTACGCTTTTTCGAAGGAATTTTTCCATTTGGAAAAACAGTTTGGAAAATGAAGAAAGTTTTCTCGAATGAAACAATGAAACAAAACTAATGAAATTATTGGGTAAATCCTACATATATAATCGCTTTTAATATATTATAATTAGCCTTCAAAAACGTTTGTGTTAATCTGATGAATTGAGAGAGTGCACGCCGATTGCAAAAAGGTTTCTGGAAAAACTTATCTAAAGATTTTGATTGGTGCATTTTAAAATCTTGAGAACGAAAATATGTATGTACCGTAAACTGGGGTAACTTTGATCACCTGTACCTCTTTTTTGAAAGTGTGGTAAAAAAGCGCTCGTAGTGCTTGGGACTTGTCGTAATCCTCACTGATTGCGTGGATATATGTTCGCATTGCTTCTATTCATGCATTTCCTGCTATTTAAAGAGTGTTTTTCATGCCAAAATATTAATTGAAAATAAAGTGTATTTTTGGCGATTTTTGTTGTATACAAACAATCGGTTCAAGCAGATTCAAAACAACAAGTTGCAATACGTAAAGTTTTTTTATTTTGTTCCCAGATTAGTTCTTAAGATGAACAAATATTATAACAATACATTTTATTGTTATTTTTGCAAGTTTTTCTTAAAAGGTAATGTTGAGTCCCAATATTTTCCACAGTGTATCACATATTTCTTCTTAACAAAAACCCAATACGTGAAGTAACATGCGAATTTGGCCAATTTCATAAGTCATATTCCTCGTGGACTAGTTTTTGATGATTTTAGATCACCTTCTCTCTCAGTGGATAATCATTCATATATATTCTGAAAATTTTGTATGAATCTTGTACATTCGCCATTATAAACTGTTCACGTAGAATGTGAATGGCCCCCAAATTGCTTTCCATATTTATAAACTCGTTTAAGTCGTTTAAGGCTGTTCAATTTAGTGAAAGTAGCAAAGTGTACACCAAATTCATCAAAACAATGAAGTGATCAAAGTCACCCCGGAATGATGATTAGTGTAAAATTTTAGAGCATATTTAAAAACAGCAAAATTGTTGCTAAACTTTTGAAGTAGTGACTGAATCTTTTTCAATGCATGCCAGTACTTATTTTAAAAATCTCGTATAATATTGTTTTCAGTATATTCTGAAAATATTTGAGATACAATCAAAAAAGTGATCAAAGTCAGCCCAGTTTACGGTATATGAAACCGATGCGAAGAACTTGAATAAAGAGCTCTTCTGCTACATATAATATATATATATATATATATATATATATATTTCTCTGCTTAACGTGTCATATTTTCAATTGGAAGTCTTTTTGCTCAATTTGGTTGAAAGTTAACGTGCTTACCCGAAAAAAAATAACATTAAAAAAAACCTCAAAAGTTGCTGTAATTGTACATAGTTTTACCATAACTTAACCATGTTTTTTATTGTAACTACATCATTTTTACATTAAATATCATTGTTCAGAACAATATAAAACATTTTTTTTCGCCATTTTTACTATGAAAAAGGGGGGTTGTTATGTATCTTAACAGCATTTTTTCAGGCACTTTCCCCATACATTTAGAAGTCACTGACGATGTTTTTCATGGTAAAATTATTGTTGGTGGTAGATTCAACAACAAAAAATATTGTTAAAACATGGTAATAACAACAAACGTTCGCAAGCTTACAGTAAAAATACCATGTTTTTATGGTTACAATAAAAAGTATTGTCTATTAACTGTTTGAACCAGAAAATACATCGTAAATTTTTTTTCGGGTAGTGTACCATGGTAAATTTCATTGAAAGTACACTATTCATAGGACAGTAATAGTTCATTGGGGTTTTGCTTCAATCTGACTCCTTGTTTTAATGACATTACCCGCTTCTTTTTCAAATATTGCGAATCCTTATTCGTTTTTGAAAAAACTGAATTCTGGTATTTGTTATGTATCCATGTGTTAACACCGTAATAATCACTCATTAATACCGTGCTGGATCGAAATCCGTACACCTAAGCACATGATAATCTTCGACGGTCAATATAAAATCAAGAAATCACATATTACTTTAAACTGACATGTTTAGTTATAGGTCTACTTATATTTTATCACTATTTTCAAGCAAAATGATCAAAATCATTCCGAAATTCGAAAAAATCATGTTTAAATAGACCATGTTTTGAATCGAAATCCGTACACAGTTTTTTGTCTGAATCAAAACCCGTACACTTTTGAATCGAAATCCGCACACACGCGATATAGACTGGATCAAAGTCCATACAACAATAAATCAAACTCCATATAGATATAGAAGTACAAAAATGAACATCTTTTTTTATAATTTATCTTTAAATTAACGAATAAATATATTTTGAGGATCAATTGGTTCCTAAAGTTTCACACGGTTTTCTAATTTTTTATATCAGCTGAAATAGTGCAATTTTCGTAGCGTTTCGTAGTAACCGGAACGCCGGAACCTCTTGAAGCTTCCCGGTACGACTTTCCCTTGCGCACCTCAGTCACAGCTCGTTTGAAATTGTTTGCCGTATATTTATACTTGTTTTCTTTCATTATATGCTGAAAACAAAAAGAAAGTTCAACAATATATGCATGATACACACGCTGTACGGATTTCGATTCAAGCAAATAACAAGAATCAAAATCCGTACGGCACAGTTTTTGTTAAATAAATACAATTTACACTATTTATTAGACAATATATAGCTCGAAAATGACAAAGACTTACCTTTTCCATCAATTTCAAAAAGATTCGCAGAGTAAAACACTTATATCCCACTTGAAAATCGTTTTCATCTGAAGAACGTTAACATTAACGTTAAGAACGATACAATGAAATGACAACTGAAACCGATACACGATTTATTTTTCATTTTTAATATTTTTATTTCATGGCCTACTGGCGCATAGTTTAATTTAACAGAAGGCCAACAACTCAACGGATATGTACATGTAACTATCATATGAATTTTCATTTTTATAATGCCTAAAACTGAAGAATAACATCAAGGTGTACGGATTTCGATACTGTACGGGTTTCGATCCAGCACGGTAAACTTTAAACAAAAACTTCCATTTTAAACGATTTAAAATTCATGCGTCAATTAACCGCCAAAAGAAGTTATCTTTCCAGGGTTAAACAAACGAACCATCAGCATCTAACATTTTTTGGATGGGTATTCTACGTTTGCTTGGTAATTTTTTTACGTGGGACTACGTCTTTGTTATCTATACTGTGATGCATTCTGTAAAATTGGAAATTAAACTGGCAAATGTTCTGTCAGAATTCAAACGATAGTAACAGCATAACCAGCCCTCAAAGAGGGATTTTATCTCCCCTGTTATGGTCATTAATCGTAGACGATCTTCTTCGGAGCCTATCGGAAAACGGCTTCGAAGTGATAGGTTTTGCAGACGACGTAGTGATTTTAGTTAGGGGGAAGCACGACTGCGTTATTTCTGATAAAATGCAAACTGCACTTAATCTCACAGCTCAATAGTGTAGACGAGAGGAGTTGAGTGTAAATCCATCCAAAACAACTATTGTTCCTTTCACTCGAAAAAGGAAGTACATTATTCCTAAATTGCGATTGGAAAGCACCGATATAATGCTTTCCACTGAAGTCAAATATTTGGGAATCATACTTGACCAGAAACTAAACTGGAACACTCAAATAGAACAAACAATTATCAAGGCCACAAACGCCCTATGGGTATGCAGCAGAGCCATTGGAAAAAGCTGCGGTTTTAAACCCAGCATGATACACTGGTTATATAAAACAATATTCATACCCAGAATAACCTACACCTCGTTAGTTTGGTGGCCCAAAACCACTGAAACATCCACTCAAGTTAAGCTAGGTAAAATCCAAAGATTGGCCTGTGCGTTGATTTGTGGAGCTATGAGAAGCACTCCATCAAAAGCCCTAGATGCAATACTTTACCTTCTTCCACTTCATCAGGTGGTTCAACTAGAAGCGGAAAAAAGTGCTCTAAGGCTAAATTCTCCTTTCTGCCGCTCTAAACTAGTGTGGGAGTGCTAATATGAGATCCTGTCGCTCCGAAAGTTAGCTATGAAAAACCAGGTTAACTTATACTGGGTTCCTGGTCATTGTGGAATCGAAGGAAACGAGAAGGCCAGATAAGGGTCATCTACTAACTTTGTTGGCCCAGAACCTTTCTGTGGAGTCTCGCCGAGCGCTCTAAAAGCTGAACTCGGTGAATGGGAAAAAGCGACCATCAAAGCAAACTGGGATGTCATAAGCGGATTACGACAATCGAAAAGATTCATAGAGTTAAATCGCGGGAAGAGCCTCGTGCTGCTCAGATCAAATAAAAAAGACTTGAGGACATTCACAGGTCTTATTACAGGGCACTGTCCGAGTAAGTATCATCTCAAGAAGATAGACAAACTTGATGATGATAAATGTCCCCTGTGTGGCATCGAAAGCGAAACTTCAGAACATCTACTCTGCGAATGCCGAGTATTAATACAACGCAGATTGCGTATCTTCGGTAAGGGACACATAGAACCTACCGAAATTTGGAGGGAAAGTCCTGGTGAGGTAATAAACTTCATACGAAGTGCGTTGCCCAACTGGGATAAATGTGCAATGTAGCAAGGACATCAACTCGCCAAATAGTGATGTACCTTTTCGTACGCACTTAGAGTAAGGTGAAGCATACCACAATAGATCAAACAATGGTCGCAGTGGTTCAGTCTTCCCAAGGGAAAAAAAAACAGCATAACCACATGATGGATAACAATAACTTATGTTGTTGGATAGATGAAATGTTGGACAATTTTTTAATACGCTAAAGTTATCATTATTATTTCATTGCTTAGCGGTAAAAATTGGTAAAAAGTTTCAAAAGGACAAATTTACGCGAACAATGAACAATGTCTCTCCTCCTCAGAAAATCTCTAAACTGTAGGAGAATAGCTTTCACCGTGAAAATAACTGCTCTCACACTAAAAGTTTTTCGTAAAGTTTGGAGCGGCCCTCTTTCCTAAACAATTTATTAACCGGCTGTTAGAGCCTAATAAAAATTAATGTCTTGAAAGAAAACATGCGGGTAAAGGCATCAGTACCATTCATGTAGAGCGGGACGCCGAACAGTGGTCGGCAAGGACTGAAATCAGGGCGAAATCAAAAACTACTAAGAGTTACTTCCTAGATGAACGATGTCTTCTCGAATGTTGATCCTGAAACTATTGGCTAACTTTTGGCAATGACTGAGTAGTTCAACATTTCACCGCTAGGGCGGCACTGTCGCTAACTTCTCAAGTTGTAGGGAATCGTATTTTGAGAAACTCTTCCTTGGATATGAAGTTAGTACGTGATGTATTTTTTTTGAGAAATTTAGCAATTAATCTTAAAAAACATGATTTACAGCTACTTATAGCATGTCGATGAAAAAAACCCCGAAAAATCTCGAATTTTACGATCCAGATATATCAAACAAAGTTGAGGTATGCGTAACGGCTTTTAATATTTAGGTAGTTCGAATTTTAATCGCACGCTCGATTTTGTTTTGATATTGTGAACGTTTAGGTGAGAATTGCCCACAAAACTTTTTTGTTCCTGTCTCTATGAACACGAGGGAACATTTTAGTTTTTGAATGATCACGGGTATCGGCGGGGATACTAATCAAAACTCTACATAAAGTTGGAGTGTCAAGTATTATATTATACTTATTTTGTGGAGGACTTATTTCCATGAAGCAACTCTAAAAAGGATATCTGGAGATGTTAGAATGTTAGAAAAATCAATTAGACATTGTTGTAACATTCATTACTACTTCTGTATCCTGTAATAAATCATTTGGGTAAACAACGTGCAAATAGAGAAGTGTGATTCCACGAGAAGCCTACTTTCTCAACTAAGTTAAATGTATGACAACATTAATAATCCGAGCATTCTGGTGATTTTACTAGTTTAAACCCTGCAGAAATGATTCCCGAAGAGGGCTTGCTCGATGAATTAAGTTGAAAAATTGACTGTTTTCCGACCGGGATAATATCGAAAGAGTAAATTCCTAAAAATACAAATTTATAGAAGAGTATGAGCCGGTGAATGCTTGTGAATTTTTTGTCCATTCACTAAGATTTATTTAAATTCTTTTCTTTCATTCAACATTGTTGGATGATATTTTTTATTAGTTTTAACTCAACAAATACAACAATACAACAAATAATATTACCTACCGTGTTACCGTGAATGTAATTGTTGGCAAATGAAAAACTTATTATGCAGAAAAAAACAAAAATCAATCTTTTAAAACTTTAAATTCATTGTAATTGTTGGTTACTTCGAGTTTTTTCTGGAGCTTGTTGATAATTTTGTTTGACATATCTTCTAATATTTCCTTAGTAGTGAGCCTATGTAACGGCTCCGAAATTATTTTTAGAGTCAGAATAATATAAAAAAATTTAATTCAATCAGATTTAAATAACACCAAAACAATCCATTGGATTTAGGAGATTTGGTTTTTGAGGTTATAGAAATAATTCTGATTGAGACGCATTAGAAGAAATTCTTAGTGCTTATTCAACAACAACGATATGCCTGTGTCAAATAAACGTTCTTTGAACAAAAAAGCACTACAGGAACAACATCACCAAGTGTAAACGAAATTCTTTCGAGTGTTGTTGAATATAAAAAAAAAGGATTTTAGGGGAAGGCTGAGAATAGAATCACGTAAGTCACTAAACAAACGAATTGATTCGCTCTGCGGACTCTGTAACTTTCGTAACTAAAAATCCCTCCAAATACAGTGTAACATATAACCCCTTCGACTGTATACCATGTACTATTTTTTCTCCTTTTCTAAGAATTTAGCCAAGAGTTTATCAATTGTTTCATGAATATTATAATGGATAAGACCAAACATGAAAGCAATCACCCAAGTTATCGCAAATTGGTACCAAATTAATGTTTTCCAATTAGAGGATTACGAGCTCGATTATGAACTTCTCAGGTGGTGTTGGCAAGTTAGATAAAGAGCGTCGTTTATGTGTTTCGTTGCGTGACTATGAAAAAGAAAACGAAAAATATTGTACGACGACAGATGAATGGATGTTTAATGGAAGCGGTTTGAAGAAAGATTGAAAATCCGACATTAGGGGAATGCGGACGAGAATGAAAAATCAGACTTTACCATTATTATAATAGATTACTTTGGTGTGTTGTTTATTCACCTGACGAAGCAGGACGTTGATATATTTTGGAAAATATTGTTGAAGACATGCTATCACTCTATTCCAGTGTGGGGAAATTTAACAGCCACTTTCAAGTTATTCACTTAATCAGCTGAAGTGCAGGGAATCTGGATAGAAATCATCAAATTAAACTGAAAATCCCAAAGTGCACGTGGTATTTTATGCACCGTTTGTTAATGCAAAAATGAAAGACACCTCTGGAGATTTTCTCTGGAAGCGAAGCAAGTTTCCTGTTACTTGAGTAGTTATACTTGAAGAGTGGTCGCAAATTACCTTGGTACTCACAAAAGATGAATAGATGATGAGAAAGGGTGCATAGCGAACCCAACTTCTGACCTACCATCATAGGTTCCTTATAATTGTCCTATGTGAAAATGTGGGATATTAGAACCGAATTTTTGCAAAAACCTTGCTTGAGAATCCATACAGTTTATCTATAGATACGAGCTACAGGTGAGTCAGCTCATTAATGCATAGGTGATTCAGATGGGTCTTTACGAAATTTGTTTGAATTTGTGTTTCGTAGCACACTTTAACAAACTCGGCAAACTACCCGCCTGAAGACTACAGATTATCTTTTGATTTGATTCACCTTGGTTATATCGAACATTTGTTTGACGACAATAAAGAGACGATTGTCTTCAATTTCAGTGCCGACTTACAAAAACCAAAGACTATAGCCTCGAACTTCCAACTTTGACCTGCTCAAAAATAACTCTAGAAAATCCACAGGATATTATAACTAATCATCAGATCAAAGAGGCTCAGTAGGTACCTCCTGTTTCAACACGGTGAAGAAAATTTCTGGGCAGGAGTGAAGGATAAGGTAGAATGACTAATAGAAATATTAGCCGACATTAGTGTGCGTAGGAAAAATCCGAATATAAATACTCCCCTGCGGTAGAGCGCAAAGTTGAGAAAGAAATTGAGCGGATGAAATCTCTGGGCGTAATAGAAGAGTGGACTGGAGCTGTGGATTTTTGGAACCCCATTCTATTTGTGGAAAAAAATGGTAAGTGGCGAATCTGCCTCTGGTAAAAATACAAATCTGCAAAGCTTGTGTAGTGCGAAACCACAACTATTTTGCGCGAAATCGGCGCAATTTCTTTTTATAAACACACAATCATGTGGAAAGATTTTGGAAAACTATCAAAGCTATCAACTTTACACAATATATATTCGAAGTCGGATCATAGCTTGAAGGAATTGAAATAATTGCCCTGGATCTATTACGTGTGGTGAAAACTGTGAATAAATGTATTTGCATACACCAATTGTTAAATAACTATAAAGAGTACACTAAATAAAGTCTTCTAAAATTGGAAAAACATTGGACGACAAACTTTCGTTGATTGGACGAACATGATAAACTTCTGAATAACACAATTTTGAAGAAGACTTTATTATTAAATACTAAAAGTCACTTTTAATCTTTTGGTTAAACTACAGAATTAATTAAACAACATCAGGGGCAGTCCACGCTACTTCGCGAATCGATGCTAATTGATTATTTCCGATTTCACTAAAACTATCTACAATTGTTTCTTTTTGATAAAGTGGTCAGTTCTTTATGTGAATCAGTTCTTCATGTAGACTCATGTAGACTCACGACCGGTGTTTCAGAAGGATTTATCCAAAAATGTGACCGATGCATGAATATTTCTATCAGAAAAACGGCTTGTTTGATTGAAATTGTGTCTTCAACAAAGTTGTTGGTAATAAAATTGCGGTTTTGTGGGCCAAGTTTTCCAAATTGTCACAAGATTTTAAATATCTCAAAAAGTACCCTTTAAAAAATCCATTTTTTTTACATTGAAGATGATAATATTTCAAAATTTGGAGATTAAATTAAAAACAAAAAAGTTATGAACGTTTGAACGTTTGAGTATTTTAACATCCTCACTCACTTTTTTGACACATTATAATGTAACCAATTTTAACAGTACGTCTGTAATTCAGGTAAATCCAGATTCATAGAACCGCGAGCTGAGAGTTTTAGCAGAGGTTTCGCTGTTAAGGGGGGACCCTACTCTGGAAAGTTGAAAAATAATAAATTTTCGTGATATTTTTTTCGGATGTTTAGAGAAAGGTGAGGTGTTCGGGCATTTCGGCTATGGATTAAGGTATATTTGAAGATGTATTTTGTGTACCGTGGGTGCAAATATAGTGAGTATTACGCTATTGGCAGTGTTTTTCTCGAAACCATGTTTTTTCAACTGGTGGTAAATTTTTCTCAGCATCTACTGAACCGATTTTGCTGATTTTTTTTAACATGTAAAAATGGATTATCTAACTTGTTACGTAGCCGTTTTTTGATATCTGAGTTTTTCAATGTTTTATGATTTTTTAAATAGTGATTTTTCATGAAAAAAAAACAATTTTTTTACTAAAATGGCCGCCATTTTGGCAATTTTTGGAATTTTCAAAAACGGCTACATAACAAGATAGATAATATGTTTCTATATACTGAAAAATAATTTCAGCCCGATCGGTCTACTAGAAGCTGAGAAAAACTTACCACCAGTTAGGTACTGATTTAGAGAGAGCATCCACGTTTCCAGCTGCCAACAGTGTAATACTCACTATATTTACATTCACGACATGGAAAATACATCTTCAAATATACCTTAATCAATAGCCAAAATAGCCAAACACTTCACTTTACTCTAGACAGCCAAAAAAAAATATGAAAATTCATGATTTTTCGACCTTCTAGAGTAGGGTCCCCCCTTAATCTTGCGCCTTAGACAGTCCACGGTACTCCGAAAATCAATGCAGATTAATCATTTCAGATTCCGATGAAACTGTTCAGTTGTACCTTTTTGCCTATGCAAAATGTGACAGAATGTTTTACTTCTGTATCAGAAAAACGGTTTATTGAAATGGTGTTTTCAGTAAAGTTTTAGTTCTACACAGTGACAAAAAAGTCCGGTCACGTTTTTTGGGGTCGCCTGTAGCCTACACGTTGCATCTCTCTGGTGCCATCTATATGTCAAATGAAAGGGTTAACTTTGCTGTCCAAAGTGGTAGAGTTTCGTTTTTGTGCAGTTTGTTTACATTGAGTTGTGAGCCATGGCAGAGTTAAGAGCAGCTGTTATCGCTGAATATGTGAAAAGGTACAAACCCGGGCACATATTCAAACACCTAAAACCGCTCGGAATCAACCGGAAATTCGTGTACCGGACCATAAATCGGTACCTAGAGACCGGAGGCACCGAGGACAAGGCACGATCTGGACGACCAAGGTCTGTGAGAACTCCAAGGCTGAAAAAGATTATACGAGACCGGATTCGCCGAAATCCCGCCCAATCTGCACGGAAGCTGGCCAGGAATCTTCAAATGAACCGAGAATCAATCCGCCTGCTTCTGCGCAAGGATTTAAAACTTACACCGTACAAAAAACAGGTGGTTCATGGGGTTACCAAAGCTACAAAGGACAAGAGGTATCAACGGTCGCGGGAGTTGCTCGGTTGGCGCGCAGATGACGAGATTATTTTTTCGTACGAGAAGCTGTTCGTTTTGGAGCAAACAGTCATTCGCCAAAATGATCGAGTTTGGAGTGTGAGCCTCCAGCAAGCTCCTGCGGACAAGCTGAACGTTTCCCGGTTCCAAAATAAGACGTCAGTGATGGTTTGGGGAGCCATTAGCAAGAGAGGTAAACTGCCTCTTATTTTTATCGATAAAGGGGTCAAAATCAACGCAGCGTACTACCTGGACACGGTTTTGAATAAAAATGTTCTGCCTCAAGCTGAACTATTGTTTGAAGACGATTACTACTGCTTCCAGCAAGATGGCGCCCCATCCCACACCGCAAAGGTTGTTCAGGCGTGGTGTGAGGAAAACTTGATCGATTTCATTTCGAAGAATGAATGGCCTCCGTCGTCTCCGGATCTGAATCCACTAGATTATTTCATGTGGGGATACATGATGTCGAACAAATTGGATGCTGAACAAATTTGGAGCAATTCAAGCGAGTTATCACGAAAATCTGGGACGAGATGCCGATGGAGCACGTGCGCGCCGCCTGCGACGACTTTCCGAGACGTCTGAAGCTGGTTCGATCAGAGAAAGGTGGTGTAATTCCGAGATATCGTCTGTGAAGTATCTTTATGAGTTACTGAATAAAGCAATTAAAGCCAGATTCAGATTTTCTTCTTATTCTTTGAAATATTGGGATTTTCCTGTGTGACCGGACTTTTTTGTCACCCTGTAGTTGCGGCTCCAGAAAAAAATATATGTAGATTGTAATTTTTTTCTGTGTCAAAAAGTACATTTCCTTAAAATATATTTTTTTACATATTGAAAACAACAATGTTTACTACTATCTATCAAAATTTGGCGCCGGTAGAATGATAAATGAAAAAGTTTAAAATTTTTTTAAAAAGTAAGTTTTTTATTTGAGCCAAACTGGTTTGTTTGATTTGTGTTATGTCACCAGCAGAAATAATATTTATTGTTTTCGTATCAGAAAAAATATACACCGCAAGAAAACAATTTTTTTTTCAAGAATAAATTAATTTTTATTAAAAGAATAATTATGAATTAACTATCTCAAAAAGTCTACCTTTTCAATATCTGATTTTTTTTACAAAAACTACATAAACATTGATGCTCGTTCGAACCCAGTAAAATTAAATGCAAACATAACGTATTCTCAATATTCAATTCCATTCTACTAAGACGCTCAATGAAAAATTTATTAAGTAAATATATTATAATAACGAATAATTATAAAGGAAAATCATAAACTTCTAGGTAACACAACGTTTGAAATGTAAAAACGAATTGTACAACCTGAACATTTGGCATTTTCCAGCACAATCGGATTTATTGACGTTTATTTGAGTATCTTCACATTGCAGTACCTTACATGGCAGTGAGATAAAATGATTGTGTTTAAATTATAAATTGCCAGAGGTTGTTGCAGAATCTGGCCCGAGTTGATCAAACGCTGCCGGGGTGCATAGAATTTAACTTTGCGAACAATGGAGCAATCATATGTGTCTTCAAATTGCTGAAGGAATAACCCCATTTCATTGACGGTAATTGTCTAGATTATTATGCCAGCATATTTCGTATTATTTTCCATTCCACATGCTGCTTTTCAAAAGCCACCCGTATAGGTTTAACATTATAATCTATATCTCTATACACATGCTCTATGCATTCGACTTAATGAAATTCTATGTGTTGAAAATTTCCACAAGCACCCAACTTTCAACCTGATTATGGAAGGCCCGGCAAAATCATAACCAAACCAGGCAACGACGATGAGCCATGACTGAAAGCAAAGCGGGCGTAGAATTGAGTCTTCTTTGGGACTCACAGGTAGGTGGTACGATGGAGCAGGGAGGTATTTTAGGGCGGCTTATGTATGGAAAAGCTTGCAGACTTTAAGGACATGTATACACGTGAGCTTATCTGAGCAACCCTGTACTAGCAGTCTAGTTGGTGTGAAAGCGGAAAGAAATGAGCTTCAACAATAACAGCATTGTGTGTCTCTTCTATTGTCGGCTGGGTCTCACACACTGCCACGCAATGCCGCCTAGTTTTATTCGTGGCACATTATTTTGGCATTTTAATGATCGTAGAACTGAATTTTGGTAGACAATGCGTGGAAATGGAGAAACGGTATCCGTGATTAGTTTAGTTTTATGTCTCGCTTAGAAAAAGTTGGTGTTATCGAGAACTCTCTGGCATAGGCCATTTTATAAGATAAATGCAGTGACATGGTCTGACACTACTAACGCGAACACACATTTTTTTCTATTGACCAAAAATACGAAGAGCTTGATTATACACTGTACAACCATGATTCATGTTATAAATAAATGTAATTTATTTTGGGGAAATTTGTTAAGGTATTACGGTGTATATTTTTCTAAAAGGACAGAATAACTGTTCATAACTTTGCCATCATACTAATCGAACAAACCGATCTGGTAGGTATTGATTTTTATTGTTGTCAGAAAATTTTGATTTCATTTTTTATTTCTCCATGATCAGACAACCATCAATGTTTAGCTAATCTGTTGTAGTTTTAACAAAAAAAAAAAAAAACAGAAGTGTACCTACACCTAAAATAATAATTTTTTTTCTCGCTTGTTTTCCGTCGGTCTAGTTCCGCCACTGTTGTTGTGCCAATCACCGACGCCCAGGAGGCGACTCCACCCGATAACTCACGATCCGTTGATTAACAGACCGACGCCAACGGCTTTACTTCCTCATGCGATGGAAGGCGTGATCCCAGAGATTTTTCGCCTCAGAAAATCTCTCGGTATCGGCTAGGATTGAATCTAGACCAGTTTGGTTGGTTGTGAGTGGTTCACGCCACCTCACAACCATCGACACCTATGTCGGCGGTGGGATTCGAACCCAGGCGTCGAGCGTGGTTGGCGGAGATGTTACCAACCACGCTATGCCCCCGCCCTAAAATTATAATTTATTGACAATCAACGACTAAATATCCAATATAAACGTTTTCATAACATCTTATCTTATTGATTTTGTTTTCTTTATTTCTAAGGTTTAAACGACTGTATGATGGCCAAATGATCAGAATCAGAATGATGCCCAGAGACCTGAATCTTAACTTAGGTGCTGTTTTCAAAGATGACAACTTCCGTTTTCTAGAAAGCTGGGCAAAATGGGCAAATACCATCTAATATGTGTATTTCCGGTGTCATAATAATGTCCAGAGACAGGGAATAAGCTTTTGATGTAATTATAAATTCTAGATGGCGATTTCCCGTTTCTACAAAACTGCCAAATACCAGCCGATATGAAACTTCCAGAAACAAGGCTCAGAGGCCGGGAATCAACACTATACTTCATATTTTAATATAAGTGCGACTTCCGGTTTCTCAAAAACATCCTAAAACTGTCAAATATAATCCAATAATGATACTTCCACTACTTGCGCGCTGATTGATGTTGTATTTGAAGCAATAATTAATGATGAAGTTTGATATGTGAAATATGATATCATATTGATTTGTTCTCAAACGGCAGTGAAATAATTGGTTACACTGGTCGGCAAAATGAAAAAAAAGTGCATTCCAAAAACTCAAGGCGAAAAAAATGAAAGATCATAGCCATTCAACCATTACTATGAATTTTGGTGCCCCTAGCCATTACCAAAACGCGTTTTCTTACGTGAGAGTTTGCATAGTAATGGCTCGTCGGGATCGTCGCTTCAACGTTACGTTTACGAGAAAACTCCTATTCCTTGCCTTGGTGGTGCTACATTCCGATTCGGAACATGACCTTCTGTTTATTTATACACAGACTTCGCAGCCGACTGTTTAGTGTACAGGACACAATTGCGGGGCTAGCGCTACGATCCCCTACTGACACTAATAGATTCTCCCGAGCCGAGACTCGAACCTACGACGACTGGCTTGTTAGGCAAGCATCGTACCTCGAGACCATCTGGGAGTTAGTAGTTTTTAATTTTTTCCGGTTCAAGTTTTTGGAGGGCACCTGTGTTAACCAGTATATCAATGATTCCTTGATAAGACGTACGTAGTAAGTGCCCAGGACATAACATCAATATCGTCATCGGGGATGCGAATGCGCAGGTCGGCAAGAAGACTTTTCTCGCTCCATAATTAATATGGAAAGCTTCCTTTCTACTACGCACGATAATAGCCTGATGCTTATCAATTTTGTTGCAGCCTGTCTATAGTACTTATTTTGCACGCCGAAATCTGGCTGCCCAAATGGGGTGGCCTACTCTCAGATCAACCATGTTCTGATCGGTGGTGAGTACTTTTCAGACGTTACAGACGTAGGTCGTTCAGAGGACCGAACGTTGACGCGGATGAAGATATTCATTTATTTGTTATTATTCACAGTACGATCAGCACCACAGCGCGAGAAGTATTAGGTACAACTGCGACAATCACGCCCAGTGAGTGGTTTAACGCTGAATACCATAGAGCGACGGATGAGAAGAACCGCCCCAGACGGCACGTGTTGGCTACGGCTGTGACACATCAGAGCAGTTACTTACTTTATTATCACTTTTATGGTGACGGGTCATTGAGATCCTACGCCGAATCCAGAAAACGCCTCTACAAAACTCGGTCTCGAGCTGCTCCTGGCCAGCCCACTGTAACCTGCCATATTTCATCAGCTTGACATTATCAGCGTGTTTGTATACTTCGTACAGCTCGTGATTCACGCGCCTGCGACAAACTCCATTTTCTAGTTTGCCACCGAGTTTTTATCGCAGGACTCTACGCTCGACGACCCCCAGCGCTCACCGATCGGCCTACTTCCACGTCCATAATTCATGTCCGTAGAGCGCCACCGGGAGGATCAGATTCCTATAGAGCGCAAATTTCGTACGGATCTGTAGGCTACAGGACCTAAGCTTGCTACGCAATCCGTAATAAGCCCTTTTCGCCGCCGCAATCCGTCTCTTCACCTCGCGTCACGAGAGTGAAATTTAAAAAAAATCGTCGACCACTTCGAAAGTATCCATCTCTCCATCCATCTCCACCGCTGCACCAACACCCATAGAACTACCATGCTCTCTGCGAGCCACTATGTACTTCGTTTTTGCAGTGTTTATGATGAGTCCAGTTCTCGTAGCTTCCCTTTCTGAGAGCCGTGAAGCCCTCCTCAACAGCTTTACGGTCAACAGTAAATATATCAATGTCGTCCGCGAAACCCAGAAGCATGTGAGACTTCGTGATAATGGTCCCGCTCATCTGCACACCTGCTCTTCGTATTGTATCTTCTAAAGCTATGTTGAACAGCAAGTTCGAGAACCCGTCACCTTGCTTCAAACCATCTAACGTCACAAACGCGTCCGAAAATTCGCCCGCTGTCCTGACGCTTGATGTGAAACCGTCATGCAACGCACGTAACAGTTTAATTAGTTTTGATGTAAAACCATGTTCAAGCATTATTTGCCACAGCTCGTTGCAAGTTGTGCCATCGACACTTGTCGAGGATCTGTCTCAAGGTAAAAATCTGATCCATTGTAGGTCGTCCCACTCGAAAACCGCATTGGTATTCTCCAACGCGGCCTCAGCCTTTGAACTTTGAAAAGTTCGGCCGGTAAGCCATTCTTCCCAGCGGCTTCGTGATTCTCCAGCTCTTTGCAAGCATTCTTCACCTCATCTAATGTTGGTGGGCCCACAGCTTGTCCGTCCTTTCCAAATTCTATCCTGTTCCCCTCTACGACTCTCCTATTTTTCCACCGTTCTACACCACTTCAAAATGTTGCTTCCAACGCCTGGCCACCTTAGATTTTTAGGTAAACAGCTTCCCTTTCCAATTATTACAAATAGCAGGTACTGGCACGGTCCAATTCCTGATTTCGTTAATCGTTCTATAGAAGCTCCTCGTGTCGTGTCTGGTGAAGCAAATTTCCGCCTCCGCGAGGACGCGATCGTAGTGTTAACGTTTCTTACGACGGTATATGAAGTCATTCGTCTCTGTTACAGAGAGCGATCAGAACTTGTTATATCCTTATTCTTTTGACTCATGAATATGATTTTTTGCCAGAAATAGAAAGAAAATGACAGTGTATGCTCTCCTACTCTCGCTTAAACTCAACCGCTGCCGAAGTAGTTCCTTCCCCCACACATTCCCTCTCACCGCACCACACCTCTGCTGCTGTTCAGGCGATATGATTTTCTCCTGTTGCTATCCTTTCTTCCCGTAACTACCGGCCTATGGAGAGACAAACGCAACGATCGAATCGCTTCTCAGAGCTGATGTAGTCTAGTCATGTGTTTGTTTTCTCCCAGAAACCTATGCACCCTATCATCATTTCATTATGGGTTGAGAGGATTTGGCCTGTACACTTCGTGAAGTGCACATATGATGAATAAACGACGATTGCATCATATTGGTTTCGTTTCCATCACTGCATTCCTCTGGCCGCGGCGAAGTTCACTAACCTCAAGCCGTTGTCATTGGTGGTAGATTGAAGGCTGTCTTTACCAATAACGGGACGAAAGAACTTCTCTCGTCCGATTTGTGCGTTCGTATCTCCGATGAAGATCTTTATATCGTGTTGTGGGCACTCTCTACACGTTTTCATATGGAGTTTTTAGAACTCCTCCTTTACGTCGTCGGTTTTATCGTTTGTCAGCGCGCACACGTTAATAAGGCTGTAATTGGCTGTTTCCTAGTAGCACGAAACCTGTAGTACTGTAGTAGATATGGTACTTGAAAGAAATGACCGTGGTCGGATCAACCGCCGGAATTCACGTTCTCCGGTGTTAGGCCATTGCACTTCTTGTATGACTGCTACCTCCACTTTTGCCTTTCGTGGCTCTATGGCCAAGATGCCCGCGCGTAACGGTTCGAGCAGAGTCTTTACATTTCAAGTACCAAGTGTCCAATCGTTGTCTTTTTTCGTTAGCCTAGGTCTACACCGATTGTTCCGATTCGTATCATTCTCTGGATTGCTCATAGTATATTTTTTCAGCATGCTGCCTTGAAAGGGCTGCGATGCCTAGTCCCCCGATGGGGCTGCCGTCTTGGGTGTAGCAGGCGCGACACCGCATTTCATAGTTCAACCGTCCGCTATTTGAGCCTTCCCTGACCTGAGGATCCCGCTCAGGCAAGCTGCTCTTCAAGGAGAACAACTCCCCCTTCCCTGTCAGCATACAACCATGTTTCCACCGGTTCACCGATCTTTCCTTGGTTGCTGGAGGTATGGATAGGAGGTAGGGATAGGAGTTGCTGGGCATTCCGCTTTGGACCATACTGGGGTGGCTAGGAACACCAAAATTCACAGAAATGATTGAATATCTATAATTTTTAATTTTTTTTTTCGATTCGAGCTTTCAGGTGCACCTGTGTTGACCAGTGTTATCGGTCTATCGCCACAAAAGCAAAGTAAAATTGAGACCAGAGCGACCAGTCGGAATCCAGGTTTAAAACTTTATCTAATTCAAATTGGAATTTTGATCTTGAACATCCCTCAAAACCCATATAGCGGATTAGATCTTTGAACAATGTAATGTAAGCGCAGGAATTCATCCACTTAGCGCCGGGTGCAATTTTGTTTGATATGTTGAAATAGTAACTAACTTAAATGTTTTCTCAGTTGCTTCGCGTGAAGCATCAACTTTTTTCTGTTCTTAGACATATAACGGGCTAATTAGATTTACGCATATATACACACTAACAAAAAATAGAGACCTTATCATAGTTTTAATGAAATTTGAAGGTGGACATGTGAACTAGATGAAATCACAATTGCAGCTTAAAATAAGAGCTGTCGTCCTTTGCAATTTCAATCAAATTCACTTCTTAGTGCATTCAAAAAATCCAACCTAAATTGAAAACTAATAACCTTTCCAGTATAGTATATCCGACTTTTGTTTTGGAAGAACTGACGTTTCTGTCTGAGCAAATATGTGGTATTCCTAGTAAGTTGATAAATTTTCAAGTTTCAGAACTTATTGTTCGCGCTGTGTATGCCAATAAAGAGAGAATTTGTTCCAGCTTGCAGTAAATTTATCGATAAAGCTACCGGAAGAAACAATAGGTGCTTACAAGAAATGCCCACATGTTGTTTTCAACTCATAATCCTGGAGCAGCGATGTGATTTGCCGTGAGCCAGACTGGTGCGAACAACACGTTTTACCCATTAATAATCCGGCTGGTAAACTAGTCATTTTGAAAACTTCATAATACGTTACGAAACTTGAGAGGAGTAATCGCGTACGACCGCCAGAGCCGTGTACCAACCGGGTTAGGCTGAACGGTGCACAATGCTGCGGAAAGTTGGTATAGTCGCGATTTGTTACGTGCTGTTCCGATTAAACTCGTGCGGAGAATCTATAACGCGATCTAGCAATAAAACAACTATCGAGCACTTCCGACGGTTATGCCCTTTCTGGGTGCACATTGGTTTGGTGGATAACACACTGGTATTTCACTAATTCGAGCGCTCGACGGAAGTGAAACTTGACTTTATTTGAATTTTCTATAGAAGGCAGCATGCTAAGCAACAGAAATGTTAAAAAAGTTATAACACTGTTGTCGATTCGTAGAATTTCTATTTTTATCGAAGTTCAGAAAGCCCACGATGTTTCCAAATATCATGAGTACGCATGGCTGTTTGTATAACACGTAGTACGGGGTGCTTACATTGATTCATGTCAAGACTCATTTAGTTAGAAAAATTTGGTTTGGAAGGACGTAAGTTTGAAAGTCAAGAATCAATCATCTAGGTCGTTGAACGTTCAAAAGCTGTAATTTTACTTACTTTTCATTTAGAATTTGTGTGGTTTAAAGAATTAGGTGAATCCTGATTTTCAATTTACCCCATTCTGTAAATCATTTCGATGTGACACGAATGAACTGTGAACATTTACCCACTAAATATAACTGCTTTGCTTAAAATAAAAGAAAATTTTTCTAACAATATATATAATAATATAATAATATAATAATTATATATCAGCTCAGCGACGGTCACCACGAAAAACTTCAAATTAGCATTTCTATTTTGCAGCAATTGCGCCTTTGCTGTTCCACCAGTTCCAAATAGGTAGCAAACGAACTACCGAAAATATTTGCTCCTACACTTGCATCTAGCAAGCGCTCTCTTATCCTCGACAATACTTTTACATACTATGTTAGTGAGTAATCGGATAAAATTCGCTAACTGGCTGCATACTTCAGCAAACTTTTGTTTTGCTCTTGTGATAAAATTGGTAAAGTTTTTGGTTGCTAGTATATGTTTCGTTGCTAGCTGGAAGTAAGCAGCTAATCCCAGCCGGATTTATAAGAGTGGTTACACATTGTTAGCTTCGGAAAGCTTGCCGCAATAATTTACTCAAATGAGTGTCGCTAGTGTCATGCGGCTGCCGCAACTATTTTTTTCCTGTTAACATTTCCGAAGCATACAGCTAAGCGGTATCTATGAGTACATAGTTAATCAACGTTACCTAAAAATGGCTAGCGCAGCATTAACGTGAAGAACAGACGAGTCCATGAAAGAGCTGCAAAAAATACTAAGTCATGTCCAAGTGGTTCTAACCAGTGCATGGCATCCCATAGCATTTGCAATCTGTGTAGTTTCAAAATCTCCTGGCCTGCGGCGGGATGGCAAACATTTCCAGCATATTTGCACACAAACCGACACACTTTGGTCTATCGTAATCCCATTGTGTGACACTATGCAGACGAGCCTTGCAAACTGGTGTAGCTCCGTTTTTTGTGCAGGCGGTATGCAGTTTGTTCAGTCAAATATTTAACAGACATACATTATTGCGACAACTTTGCCATGCCCCGGAGTGACCAGAATGTTCGAGTCTCCGTTACCGGAGTGTAGCTTATTAATTTGGACGTTGCATTACGAGTACAGGAATAAGCAAGAAACACCATATGTGTTACTAGAATAATATAATTATGTAAAAATTTCACTTGTATGGTATTCATAGGAATTTCGTTCTAGCAAGAATAACAGGGTAACAGAGTGTATTGTATCAATTTTCTTCAGATCTTCAGATGATGAACAGAAAAAAAATATTATCTTGAACAATGACCCCAGGTTTTAAACTGGGCTTATCATAATAAAATGTCAATAGCGATAAATTAAATTTAGCTATTATCGACTTCGATTTAATATCAACAACCTTAAATCCCGCATGGCTAGGTAACAGAAGATTCTTCAAATCGATGGTTCGATTTGCGAAAATACGCAGCCTGCTTAAGCATGCAATTTATATGAGTAGTTTACAGCGGACCAAATCAAATGACGTTATTTCGTTTCATCAATTATTCATAGCACAAACGGATAGGACAACGTACCTTTCGGGAGATCATTGCGCTCTTCCTCATTTCACGATCGACCACCGATCCGTTTGCCATCGTTTGTATCGGAAAAATCACTCACCACATCCTTCTTTTTACCACTAAGGAGGCATACAAAATATTTTCAAAAGCCACTCGTGCCTACTACTGTGATGAATACTTGTTCAAGCGAGACTCGCGGGTGAACATCACGACGGTTACAAGCAGCTGAAAGGCCGATGGAATCGTCCTTCATCAGCAGAAAGCATAATAAAATATTCATGCTTTCTCGTCATCCCCCTAGCGCAAGCAAATACAAATCGAGCATCACTCTACTGGAAATAAAACACTTTTCAATATGTATCAAGTGCGGCAGTACCGGAATTTGGTCAGATTTATTGCTCTCCTACCGGTCCAGAATAGAGTGTTGAGAAGGCGATAAAAATCAGACGCTTTTGGTTCGTTTCTATCGGGAATATAAATGTTGCTTTGCTTCTAAATTTACATAGCCCCAGAGCGCGCTGCCTGTTTTACTAATACAACGATTGATTTAGAATTTTCACAATAGCAGCTGCTTTTTGCGCAATTTGTCCGTGCTTCCAAAGTACAGATACTTTAATAGAATTTTCGACAAAGCTTGTTTATAATTTTTGCTTTTTGAGGAATCTGGCATTTTTCGTATAAGATTAGAATAAGAGTGGTGGAATTATAATCTTTTGGACAAAAATTCGTAAATGTATGTTTTGTATGTCGGATACGTCCTCAATAATGCAAACATTCTTTTCACATCCATTTTTCAGGTATTAATGACTTTCATAGAACTCGTTTCAAATGAAAAAAGCCAAACTGAATGACTTTGGCAAAAGACGCACTTAACGACTATACGTGAAATGTATTACATTTAAAGTGAAACGAAAAAGGTCAATTGAAGTCTGCTACAAATGAAAAGAAATATAGCGAATTTCATTTTATTTGTTTCCGTTTTATCTGAGCGCCCTTTTTATATCGATACTTGAAAATCAATCTAGAAACCAAAACTATGCAATACCGAGTTCTCGTTTGAATTGATACTGTTTGATCGTTGTACCAAACCGATATCATGCCATCGCGTCAACAAAGGTCAATTCAACTATTTAGCCTTCAAAATTTTTGCATAATTGAACATAAACCATCACTCCCTGTTGATGTCCATGGATTATATTAAATTTATGTCATTTGACGTTTATGAAATATTTTGAAAGTACCTAAAACCGAAGTCGGACGTAACTTGAAGAAATCAGAAAACAGAATTATCAGTTTCCGTTAGACTCTAATAGAAATTTGGATAATAAATATTGAAATTCAGTCCGCGCAAACGTAACTTGAAGACTGAAGGCAATATTTTTTATAGCCAACGTGAAGGACGAAACAAAAACAAAACAGGAAGAAAAAATTGCTGTTTGATTTAACTTACATCACCTGCAGTGCACGTAAATATAATGGAATCGCTCTGTTTATAAATGGCAAGCATTGCATTGAATTGGAAATGAAATGCAAATCTTTTCTCCTGCTGGTGGGAAAAAAACTGGCACGAACAAGTGGAATTCTGGAGCTGTGAAATCAAAACTAATTACCATCCTCACACCAGAGAAACAATGCTGGATAGTAAACCAATTTCACTCCCGCGTTGTGCTGTAATTCATGGTGGTGCCAGAATTGCATCGTTGCAGCTGTACATAGCTTCCGTGGTATTCACGGAAGCATTTATATCAAACAGTGTACTTCGCTTCACCAGATCTACGAGGTGTTAACCGTTATTGACCAACACATTGAGCTCATAAATATGCTTGTTAAATCAACTGAATGGCAGGGTACCAGCGTGAAAAACTTTTGTTTTTTGTTTTACGCCGTAAAATTTTCAAGAGTAAAGATCAGATGTGACAGTATTGATTTTGAATTTATGTATACATGAAACTGAAAAACAATACAACAAAACGGGAATTTTTTTTAAATTGTAAGCAAACCTCAGCGATGCTACTTTACTATTTCGGAGTTTACTCTTCTGTTTATTTATCAAAAACTTCGCTTCCCGAGACTCAAACTTACGAAGATTGGCTAGTCAAATCAGCATCTTACCTCGAAGCCAACTGGAGGGTTAAATATTATTCTACTGTTCACCATTGGAATATAGTCATATATCCAATAGGGTGGGACAAAAAATAAATGTTAGCTCCCATGCACTTTTTGTGTTCCTCATGGGTCCTATAACAACTGTACAACTTTTCAGATCGATCGTTGGAACTATATTTTTGCTCCCGATTTTTAAATTTTCCATACGATTTCAAATGAGAAAATCCACCTTTTCAAAACTTATTCTCTAGAAATGTCCAGTTGACTCTTAAAAATATGTTGGTACGTGATATTTGTTGGAAATTTTCCTGGAAAAAACTCTTCTGAAGACCGTAAGGCGCTACGATACTTGTAGAAAAAGTTGTTCACCCCAATCTGATTGAATGTCTGACGAACGGCTCACCATTGAATTTCTCCAGCAACACTGCTACAGCATGCTGCTTTTGCAAACTTGCTTAAGGATGAGATATAATTTCGCGTGGAGTTAAGCTTGAATGTGTGATTTTTGCTCAAAAGAATCTTCGGAGAAGCCTACAATATAAATTTTACGCGATATCATGTATCGATATATTTTTAGAAGCAAACTGGACATCTCTGGAGAATAAGTTTTGGAAAAGTGGATTTTAAGAAATAACACCATCGCCTTTTCCCCATATAATCGTGTCCCAGTCTAATATCGAATGCAAATTCATTTTCTCCAATACAGATATAATATCATTTTATTCTTATATTACAATAATATTTGTATCATGCACAACCGACTTGAAACGATTCATCATTGAATCATAATTCTTATGCTGCGGTATTGCTCACTCGACGTTTCGTCGGTATCGTACAACACTGGTACATCTCGAAATAGCTTCATAGCATAGCTTCGAGGAAAATGTGTTTGTTGATTCGCGTTAAAAAAACATTCTGTATTTTTATGATAACTTGAAAATTTAGGACCTATTGTTCTCGTTAATTCTTATTGGATCTATTTGGTACCTACAAGTTAAAACAAAGCTGCACAGCTTACAAATCATCTTTATAATTTTTTCCTAGATTATTTTCAAAAGCACATCTAATTTGTATCATGGGTTTTTAGTAAAATTCGAAAATGATTTTTGCGAGATGAAATTAAACTATACTAGGCTAGTGTTGCATGAAACCGACGATACGTTGATCAATCGAAATCGCATCTGAATACGTGTGTGTAAGCGGAAAAATAAACCTCCCGCGGATTTCCACGTCGCGCTCGGTCAAATCATTCGAAAGGCACATAAATTTTCGCTGCCACAAAATTGTCATCACGTGACATGGATGGATATCTACAGTCTAAGCCTAGTTCCCTGCCAGGAAATTGTTATTGAATTTCAACATAGATATTTTGACCGACGAATGGCGATACATGCGTGACAGTACGATTCAGTAGCTATAAATAAAAGTGTTCAATAAAAATTTTCTTTGAATTCAATCAGTTATGTTTCAATTTTTATTGGCAGTTGGAAAATTGTATTACATATTATGTTCAGTAGAAGGAAGAACTCGAGTTTCGAAAATAAAGCTAGGTATCTCCATCATACTTATTTGCTCCGTTAAATATTGAATTGTATTTTACCGTGTTATAATAAATAAATCTCTACCATGTAAATGCTATCCTTAGAGTAAGAAAAACTAATAAAGCGTTTCCGTGCACCTGGTTAAGCTTCAACAATAAAATTGAGCAAATAGAACCTTATTGCTATTTTCAGCCATATATCCTCAAACAATTGTTTCGATTCACATCGACCTTTCATAATTCGTTCGATTACTGACATAATCAAAACTTAAGTGCTATAGGGTGATTTCAGTGCTTTAGGGTTTCTAGAGGTCATAGAAACAAATAAATGAAAAACAGTCAAGTACCATCCAATATGGGTATGATATTCAAAAACGACTGTAGAGGCCATTTTGAAATCAAAAATGGTGACTTGGTTTCTGGTAAAGAATCAAAAATGGCCGAATAACACCTAAAATAAGTATTTGTGGAATCGGGATGAATTTCAAGATGGGCACTTACTGTTTCCGGAAAACAATCAGAATTGATAAAATATCACTTAATATTATTTGTAACCCCTACTTTGGTGTTAGAAAAAAAGTTTCGCCAACCCGAGCCTCTGTTCATCAAGATGGGGTGGCTCAAAACAACGTCTGATCTCCTTGTTTGGAGCGGCTGATCAACGCCTAGGTGTCAGCGTGGGGCTCTAAACAGAGTCGACACGATGGTCCCCCGGCGAGACAGAGGGTTGACAAGCCGCCCCGGAAAACATGTTACGGATAACGTAAGAGATAGGGTAACGGGGGTATTTTGGCCCACCCGGTAACATTTTACGCATTTTATCTGATAAATTCAATGAATATTAGAAAACTATGCATATAACATTAAATAACACACTTAAGAATCATACTACACTATAATTTTCGGCGAAAAACTGGCTCTAGGTAGTGTTATTTTGGAATTACCTCATACATATTCAAAGTCATGGCTAAGTCAACCCAAAGTCAAGAGGAAGTTGTAATACACAAGTCAACGTCCGGAAGCTATTGTAACAAATATGTATGCTTTTGAAACAATTCGTTGTTGTAGTAACATCAATGAAATGTCATAGAAACAGTTTGTATACTCTAACATGTTGGAAAAAGTTGAAAAAGTGGTTAAACTCATGGCCGAAATATGTTTGCCTAATTCTGAAGCAAACATATTATGGCCATGCCAAGTTTGACATCTCCCTTGATTACCGTTCGGCCGTTGCACGTGAATAAAGAAGCAGCTTCAGACAAATTACAGGTAATTACTTCTTAATTTATCACATTTAACGATATGAAATTGGATGAGAATGCCTGTCAAACCGCTATAAGCCAAATCATTTCATTTTTAGATGCCTAAAATTTACAAAAATTCACAGCAGAAGGATGTTCTCCTCAAACCCACTATTTTTGCTCTAAAAATACCGATGATGATCTTAACCCGTAAAGACCCGGGACGGAGCTTATTTTTTTGAAATGCTCGTTCTCAGCACTGGAACGGCCGATTTGGGAAAACTTGGACTTTTATTCAAGGGGAATAGTTGCTCTAAGTTATGGTGAAGGTGCCACCCCTCTGGACCCCTACCCGTTTTTGTGAGACGCAAATATGTCTGTGTTTTTTTCTAATTTTTCAAACAGATTGAGCAAACACTGGTGATTTTCATACGTATCAATTGCTCCATGTATCAAATCATGTCAGGTGGATGAAAGATGGTATGTAAGAGTGAATTTTGGAGTTTTCAAATTATTTCAGTACAAAATCACAAAACTACGTATTCTTATAAAAATTCAAACAACAACACCGTTCTTCAAATTTTAAGCTCTACATTTTTACGGTAAGGTCTCCTGAATCCATACGGGATTAAATGTTTATTTTAGCATGCAAACATTTTGAGAAAAGCCAGTTTAAATTCACCAAAGTACGTATTTTCATGAAAACCAAATTTTCTCAGTCTCCCACGGTAGGTTTCAACTTAGCTCTTCAACTTTCAAGCTCTATATTTTTAGAGTAACGTCTTCTGAATCCAAAGATGCTGAAAGATTTATTCTAGCATGCACAGATATAGAGAAAATCAAGTTTTCATAAGAACTCGTACTTTAGTGAATTCAAACTCGTTTCTCTCTAAATCTGTGCATGCTAGAATAAACCTTTCAGCATCTTTGGATTCAGAAGACGTTACTCTAGAAATATAGAGCTTGAAAATTGAAGAGCCAAGTTGAAACCAACTGTGGGAGACTGAGAAAATCAGGTTTCCATGAAAGTACGTACTTTGGTGAATTTGAACTCGTTTTTCTCAAAATATTTGCATGCTAAAATGAATATTTCATCGCGTATTGATTCAGGAGACCTTACTTCAAAAATATAGAGCTTAAAATTTGAAGAACGATTTTCTTATTTGATTTTTTATGAAAATACGTAGTTTTGTGATTTTGTACTGAAATAATTTGAGAACTCCAAAATTCACTCTTACATACCATATTTCATCCACCTGACATGATTTGATACATAGAGCAATTGATACGTATGAAAATTACCAGTGTTTGCTCAATCTGTTTGAAAAATTAGAAAAAAACACAGACATATTTGCGTCTCACTAAAACGGGGAGGGGTCCAGAGGGGTGGCACCTTCACCAAAACTTAGAGCAACTATTCCCCTTGAATAAAAGTTCAAGTTTTCCCAAATCGGCCGTTCCAGTGCTAAGAACGAGCATTTTGAAAAAAAAGTTCCGTCCCGGGTCTTTACGGGTTAAATATAATTAGTCCGAACTGTTTCCATACACGTCTGTAAATATAAAGGTGGGCCAAAGTAAAAATTTGGTGGACCAAAATATGTTTTTAGTAATTCGTAGAAATTTTGATATTTCTAGGATATATTTCAATATATTGCATTGTTGAATGGTGTATATTAAAATAGACACTTAGCTTTTAACAATGGTAACATTGGAAACCCGGCACGTAGAACTGCAAATCACTCTGCTTTCCGGGATGCGACAGGTTAATTTATGATGAGCTACAGTGTCGAACATAAGTTAAACAACTGGGTGGTACAACAGATAACTTTTGTTATTGCTTGAAGTAGAATCTATTTTGCAGATATTTATTCAATCCATATGTTACTCTAACAACAAGTTTACACACCATTTTGTAAAATAAAAAAACAATTACACACCATTTTGTAAAATCACGTTGTGAAAAGTTCCTTGGTAGCATTGTTCGAAAATATTAATGAAGTGCTTAAACTCGTGGGGGATATAGGTCATTACGTGGACAATTACTACTGATTCCTTACTTTCAAACTTGATGAATTGATCAAATATTGTTGAATGTAGGAGTTTTTATTATTTGCTGAAGTATTGAGCAAAGTGATCTATAGAAATGTAACGACGTACCCACAAAGAAGTAAGTGAACTATTTTGTATTACAAGTCCTGCATACTGAAGCGATATAAAGAAAAAGAGACGGTTGAAACGGCTGCCCGTTCCGGTCGTCAGAGGAAAACTACTCCACGAATGGTCTGCGTAATCAAACGTTGCTCTGAAAACGACTGTTTGACATCAGGATCCGAAATAAAAAACAAGTAAGCCTTGGCTCACGGCGATGCGCAGCAATAGCATAAAGGATATGCAACAAAATATTAATAAAATCAGCAATAATTAATTGATATCTTTTAGTTCCTATCTTTTGTCGTTTTAAAAAGCATCGTATTTCAACTTCTTTTGTACTTACATAATGTTATTTTAAAATAAATAACTGCAACCTCTCTGAAAAGATGTAAATAAAAAAACATTATCCAAACCCAAAAGCAATGAGTGTCGCTTAAATCTATATTTTTTGAGTCTGGTTTGCATACCTCAAACTAGTTGCCTAACTTATGTCCGACACTGTACATCCACGCAACTTCTATGTCATAGTCCTGCAGGAACTTTGTTGGACAGGACAAAAGATACCGGAAAGCGGGCACCGGGTAGCTACTTTCTGCCAGAGTTGTTGCACCATCAGCTAGCTGGAAACCGGCTTCATAGTACTAGGCAAGATATGCCTACGCGTGATGGGTCGGCAGCCGTTGAACGCGAGGATATCCAAGTTGAGGATAAAGAACCGGTTCTTTAACTATAGCATTTTCAACGTGGAGACCCAATGACAAGAAGAAAGCATTCCCCGGCGAGCTGAACAGCTCTCGTATAGGTAACGAGCCGCAAGCCGATCTGTGCAGGAGCTTGGACACCTTCTTACGGACGAGTGTGAGGTGGTTAAAAGTTGGAAGCAGGACTTTGATGAGCATCTGAACGGCGATGCAGAAGAGCGCGAGGACAGTATGGTAGTTGATCTTGGTATACGAGAAGAAGACAACAAGATTCCAACCCCTGATCTCCTGGAGGTATAGGAGAACATTGGCCGGCTGAAATCAATAAAGCTGCTGGAGTGTACCAACTTCCCAGCCAGCTGCTGAAACACGGTGGAAAAACACAAGAGCCGTGCACAGGATCATTGCCAAGATTTGAGAGGAAAAACAATTACCGGAAGAGTGGATGGAAGGTATTGTGTGTCGCATCTGCAAAAAGGGCGACAAGCTGGAGTGTTGCAATTACAAGAAAATCACTCTGCTGAACGCCGCCTACAAGGTACTTTCCTAAATACTTTACCGTCGACTATCACCATTCACGAAGTAGTTTGTAGGAGTGCCCGCATCACCATGGATAAGATATTCGCAGTTCGGCAGGTTCTGCAGGAATGTATGGAATGCGAATACAACGTGCCCACACGTCATCCATCATTGATTTCAAACCTCTGGGAGGGGGGATTAGAAAAGCGGGCACGATATTCCAAAAGTCAATTGAACAGTTTGGCTTCGCCGACGACGTGGACGTTGTTGCTCGGACCTGCATAAAGATTGTGGATACGGCTTGAAATCGCGCATACTTTGGTCTCCGGAGGACGCTCTGATCGAGTACAATTCGTCGCCCCAACAAGTTGATTATCTACAAAATACTGATTAGACCGGTAATCCTCTACAGCTCTGAAAAGATGGTCCTGACCAGTCCGTTTGGGACAAGACGTAGAGGTCCCTAGGTGGACTGCAAGGCTGCAAACACTACCTAATATGCGTACTTTAGGAATCAGGTTGATGGCTAGAGACCTCTAAATGACAACAACGCTTTTTCATAACGTCGTCATATAGCATTCATTATAGTGCTTGGAATTTCCAGGATTGAAAACGGCTCTACTACTCCACTTGTTCTTGCAATCGGAATAAAGCTATAGTATTTTTAGGATACTGCTCCATTCTCCTATTTACTGTTCATATTCTTCAAGAGCAACATCACAAAACTTTGCGCTTGTGTTTTGTATTTTGAGTCTAAAAGATTTTACCATCCGTGGTAACTTTTAAGTTCCCAAAGCCAACGTCAGCGTGTACAAAGTTTCATTTAAATAAAGCGATTGGAAACTTCATTCTGGTTGAAAATGCTCTTAAACAGGTTCGCTTGAATATATATTGCGAGTCAGTAATGATTCGATACTTACAGGTCTCTCCCAGTGTTGTTGGATTGCTTTTACCTCAAGCTTCGATCGATCCTGAATTATCTTCTTCTATACATATTAAAATGCAGCTCTGTCTGTCTGTCTGTTCCATATAGGCTTGGAAACTACTGAACCGATCCACGTGAAATTTTGTATATAGGGGTTTTAGGGGCCGAGAAAGGTGACTAAGATAGTTTAAAACCCCTCCCTCTCCTGGAAGGGAGTGGTCCCATACAAATGAAACACAAATTCATGCACATCTCTTCTGAAAGGAGGGGTTCCACACAAATTTCTGCACATCTTGAGAAATAATCAAGCAAATGGAACCAAATTTGATATATTGAGGTTTCTGAGAGCAAGAAAAATTTTCGACTCCAGACGCCATTGTTAAATTTAAGATGGAAACTTTCGGGTTCTATCCGGAAAATGTCTCCAAATATCATTTTAAAATCCAAGATGGCGACTTCCGGTTTCTGAAAAACAGCGGGATATGACCACCCATTATGGGTATTTCCGGAATCGTGATGATGCATTGAAACCACCAATCGACCTCAGACAACGTTTTGAGTTGTAAAATTGCGACTTCTGGTGACTGGAAAACTGCAGAAAATGACCAAATACCACCTAATATGGGTGTTTTTTCCACCAGAATGATGCTCAGAGGCTAGAAATTGTCTACAAATGCCATTTTGAAATCCAAGATGGTGACATCCGGTTTCTGAAAAACAGTGGCAAATGACCAAATATGGGTATTTTTGGGATTGTTATGATGCACTGAAGCCACAAATCGACCTCAGATAACATTTTGAATTGTGAGATGGCGACTGGATAAAAGACGAAAATGACCAAATATGTACCACCTAATATGGGTGTTTCTTTAACCAGAATGACGCTCAGAGGCCAGAAATTGTCTCTGAATACCATTTTGAAATCCAATATGGCGACTATCGGTTTCTGAAAAACAGCGAGATATGACAAAATACCACCCAATATGGGTATTTCCGAAATCGTGATGATGCATTGAAACCACAAATCGACCTCGGACAACATTTTGAGTTGTAAAGTGGCAACTTTTGGTGGCTGGAAAACTGCCGAAAATGACCCAAAAACAACCAAATGTGGGTGTTTCTTTAACCAGAATGATGCTCAGAGGCCAGAAGTTGTCACAAAATGTCATTTTGAAATACAAGATAGCGACTTCCGGTTTCTGGAAAATAGCCGAAAATGAACAAATAACACTCAATATGGGTGTTTCTTTAACCAGAATGACGCTCAGAGACCAGAACCAGAACCAGAACCAGAATGATGCTCAGAGGCCAGAAATTGTCTCCAAATGCCATTTTGAAATCCAATATGGCGACTTCCGGTTCCTAAACAACAGTGGGAAATGACTAAATAACACTCAATATGGGTATTTTCAGGATTGCTATGATGCACTGAAGCCACAAATCGACCTCAGACAACATTATGAATTGTAAGATGACGACTTCCGGTGAATGGGAAACTGCCGAAAATGACCAAATACCACCCAATAGGGGTGTTTCTTTAACCAGAATGACGCTCAGAGGCCAGAAATTGTCTCCAAATACCATTTTGAAATCCAAGATGGCGACTTCCGCTTTCTGAAAAACAGCCAAAAACGGCCGATTTCCATGCAATATGAAATGCTCCGATACCAGAATGATACACAGGAGCTAGAATCGACCACAGACACCATTTTGAATTCTAAGATGGTGACTTCCGGTTTCTGGAAAACAGTCGAAAATGACTAAATAACACCTATTATGGGTGTTTCTTGACCCAGAATGATGCATGAAGCTAAAAATTGACCTCAGACACCATTTTGAATTGTAAGATGGCAACTTTCGGGAAACAGCCGAATACTACTACATATGAATATTTCCGTAATCGAAATAATGTATAGAAGCCAAGCATTGACCCTGGACATCATCTTGAAATCGAAGATGACCACTTTCAGTTTCTAAAAAACAACGAAAATAACTTAATACCACCCAATATGAGTATTTCCGAAATAGAGGTGATGTACTAAAGGCAAAAGACGAGGATGTTGTCATTCCGATAAAACCAATAATTTCAAACGATATAAACAAATCGCAAGAAATCAATGAATTTGGAATGTTGAAATTATTGAATTAAACACAAAAATAGGCGGGATGAAGTTTGCCGGGTCAGCTAGTACGTTATAATGTTTGAAAAAACTTTGAGGTGTGTAATGAATTTTCTCTGTCTGGTAAGGCTACTAGCTGTTTGCATAAGAATCTTTTCAATTCTCCGAGTCATTTGTATACGAAACTAATTTTACATTACCGCTTATAGATTTCGGAAACGTGGAAAAAACGTTGAAAATAATTTACCGCTGCATAGAGTATAGGTACAAATTGAGGCAGCTGTAACAACGCTTCCGGCCGGGTAGTGAATGGTATTTCCGAATGGGGGGGTTAAATTCATCCCTGTGCATCTCCAATGAACATGTTTGTTAGCATTGCAGGCACGTTTCGACAAACGCTGCATTGATGCGCCCGATTTGCATAAGCACTTTATTCCAATTATATTTTCTATGCAAAACTCTACTCCAACCGCCATTGGTCAGTGCGCACGGTAAAGCAGCTAAACTGGGAGAAACATAAACAGGTCCGGCGCGTGCATTCTAACGATAGCCATTATTGTCCAGCAATGCATGAAACAATCGCGTACTTTTTTCCAGACAATGTCAACTCTGTCTGTTTGAAGCCGAATTATTTAATTTTATTCTCGTAGATGTGAATGTCGTTACTCAAAATGTCACAACGGCCCATTGGAAATAATATTACAAATATTAGAATCATGTTTAAGCTGATCTTGACTTAAATATTAAATTTTGAATTTTAGAGCTGGAATTGATGCATTCATACCATGCCGATGCATAATTCACATTTCCAGGTAGCATACATCAGGATATTTTGGAGACCAAGACCGTGAGGTAAAATCCTTGTAATAAAATAGTTGACTGTAACAATTTCTCACGTTCACGTCAAGTGGAAACGTTCCAAGATATGCACGTTAGAACGCATTTCCATCCTTTTTTGTCGGCACTCGGGGTAGCGCAGCATTGACCGGCGAAAGTCTGGATGCAATTTTTGACGTGCCATTGCTAGTTCTGGCACGCGTCTTTCTAGTTGCCGTCAGGAAACCGGAAATGGAAATTGATGATGGTAGAAATTCTTTCTCTGTGTCTTTAGCAACGCCATAGAAAGGCTTTTCGGTGGGGTGCGAAGTTGGTTCTAAGAAACTGCAAAAGGCACTCCACAGAAAAAGTAAGAGCAGGAGCTCTTAGTAACTTACTATCAGATCTGTGAGACGTAACAAAATAATATTAGCAATACGCAAACTGGATACACAGAGTTGAGTTGGGTTGATAATTCAAATATTTCAAATATATTAAATGTAACCCAGACGATTATTCCTTATTTTGAGTAGGTTGTGTATTGAGTATTTTTTCACTATTACCTTCTTCTCGGGAATGCAATTTTAAAATGAGTGTAGAATATTAAATCGTTTGTTTCCAGAGTGAAAAATAGTTAAAGCGAGAAGTTAGAAACAAATTCTTCTGTCTATTAATTTCCAACAAAGGCAAAAAAACGCAAATGGAAATGTGCGCTAAGTGGACTGAGAGTTATATCCTTGAATTCTTGGAAGCAGATATCCACTAAATAAGCTCACAACCACGCGTGAATAAACTGCAACAAATAGGCGGCAATAACCTAAATTATTTACAATTACTTCGATCGCTGGTCGCGTTGCAGGATCCAATTTCAAACAAATTTTAATTGTAGAATGGTTTTACGTTCAATCCAGAACTAAAATCGGAAAGTAGTTCCAGTTCCAAAAAACTGTTTTGGTTGTATATTTTTTGCTACTGTTATTTTCAACTAGAAAAAACAAGACAGAATTTTTTTTAGAATCAGTGTTCAGAACGGTTTTTACCAGAAATTTAATAAAAGCAATTTTTTCGACATTTTCAGATTAAATACATCTACACCTGATGTTTGCACTTAATGCTTTAGATGCACCAAGCTTTGCCATTTTTTAATCTTTCCAACATGATCAAACCTTTTATAAGGTAATGAGTAGCTCAACTTAGTAATGAGCCAACATGACGCATAGTATACCTCGAATCCGTCATCTACCACGGTTTTGCACAGTCAGGCTTCAAGAAGGGTTTTATTAGCAAAACATGTTCTCACCTGGTTTGTAGAAGCTAGGGGTATAGTACATGAAATCTTATGCTTCACTTTTTTGATTTTTTTAGCTTTTGGGCTGTTTATATTTTGTATACTATGTTCCAATAATGACTAGGTCGGCATTTTGTTAACAAACTTAAGACCATATATTGGTCAATATGGAAATTATTAAGGCTTTGTATCGACATCGGCATCATCAACTAAGAGAGAATCGGCGTGAAATGTCGTGTCCCCGAGTGTATGCATCGGTAGGAGGGAATAGAGCGGTCGTGCATAGTGCTTCGATGTAAACCGCGTTTCCGGCTCGGGAGAATTTTACTTACATGAACGTTTTCAGAATATAGTGATTTCGAGGGCTATACCCAGATACTTGTTCATGTCTCACTGTGACTGTTTAACCGAAGGTTTCGTCCGGTCGATAAATATCGCGATTAACGAAAACGCGATGTATACCCTCCAAAGAATCGCGTCGGCCGACGTGCATTCGTTTCTTCGAAAGTTCTCGGGATTGACAATTAGCTGATGGCTACGAGTAGCAAAGGCTATATCGCGGGCGTCGTACGCAGAGGATCGCGACGTTTGGCATGAAATATACTCATGGTTCGTTTTCGTAATAAGCGCGCAACATTGTTATATTCTGTTTTTCAGGTGTATTTTTCGCGGGATCGAATCGTTTTTTTAGAGCAGACAAAATGTATACGAGAAACGTCGTTGGTCTATCTGTTAGGTAGAAAATGTCCGGTTGACTGAACCCCTAGAGACTCCGCGTCGATACCTTCATGAGGTCGAATTATCTACAGATAGATCAACAACGCGCAATTGATTTCGGTTAAAGAGGATCACCTCACGAGGAGATATCATATCATTTGAAGTAGTCCCGATTTGATCAAAGATTTGATCCAGTATCCTTGCGTACGATATATTGTTGTGGTGTTACATTGTCAAACTGAATAAGTTCGAATCGCATTATGAATATCGTGGCGGATATAATGAAGCTGTTCGCGCGATACTTGTTCTAAAGAACCCGACACTCGAAAACAGCGCATCGTTTACCAAAACGAACCCTGCTGTGTACCTTGCCCTTTCTCCAACATCCCAGTGGTTTCTCGTGGAAGTGCAGAGGTGTTTTCGGCTTCCAATAAGCGAGTATCACGTCAACATTTTCCTATACAAATTCCTTCTTTGACCTGCATTCGGATGCGGCCGGCGCTGGTATTGCCTAATACAAAGATTAAGGTCACCAGTTTTTACATATTGAGGATGCATGTTGGTCCCAAGCATCATCTGTTGGTTCTCTGTGTAATTACAGTTGATCTGGCAATAACGGAGTAGCAACCGCGGGCGGTCAATCATGCTCATGCTCATGCTCAAAAACAAATATTTTGGGTTTTATTATATTGATTTTGACAAACACACCTGGGGATTTGGAGAGACTAGCATACATGCTAAATGTACATTTCTGTTCAATAAACCTTCTTTAAAAATCTCCATGGTTGTTTAATTTAAAAATTACTTGTTTATCTTCGGAACGTTATATTTTAGCGCACGGTATCAAAGCGTCATTATCATGCACAAAAAACCGTTGAATTGCTTTCGGTTCAAACCTCTCGTTAAGACCGTAAACATAACTTTTTGATGTTGATGAGCTGTCAAGTGATCAAGCATACATCACACTTCAAAATGAAACACTACAATACAAAGTTGATTTACTTTGATTTTTTCACTTTTGATCAGGTTTTAAACGTATTTACTCCTATGTGCGATCTGTAAAAAGCAATGAAGCCTAAATGGTAATGTGTCAATTTGATTCGCATAGCAATGGTGCAATGTACAAATTCATACTATAGATAGAAGATAAAAGTAGTTGGAAACTTATCTGAAATGTAATTCACATCCGATTCAAAGTAGATTCATGATTTTCCAGGCCGATCAGTTTTTACACCCAACACCAAGCAACCGCAAATTAACACTTCAAATGTTTTCAATGACTCATAAAATGCAAACAGTAAAAGCAACAGCATGCAGTGCACACTCTCACGTATTAACTGGTTTTCACCAGTTTTTCATCGAACCCCTTTTAATTATTCTTGGCAATCCATAAAATGAAGTAAATAAATATAAATTTTATTATATAATAGTAACAAATTTACTTGTAACGGAGTGTCCTTATTAGGGATAACATTCATTTGGTTAGCGAATACCCCTGAACTAGTAGCTTCACGCCTACCTGTGTTCTATATTTACCATATTTTTAATTATATTTCACTAAACCTCCGAGCTTCACATAAATGGTTACAATGTCAGTTGGCGAACACTTTGAGATTTTCAATTACCTTCCCATGACTGGCCGAATAAAGAAAAGGCAAACCAAAGAATGACAAACCTTGTTTGCTCGAAATGTGTGTGAAATCCTTCGGAAGATTAGTCAACAAAAGTAACCAAGATGGAAGAATAATGTTAGAAATTCCTTAGCCTGTTGGTTGCCTGGCAGATTAATGGGTTACCCCACACAATGAATGGCAGCCTGTTCGGTTAGCCGGGAGTCATTCACGAAAAGGATCGCCTTATATTTACACAAATTTCGACTACTCGAGCTTCTGAGTCTAGCTATTGTGGGTGGAGACAAAGTGTGATTCTTGACGTCTCAGTGTCGGTTCCTGTTACTGAAAGTGGCCATCCAATCATGTAGCACACTATTGGGAATGGTTTTTCATGTGAACGGAAGTGGTAATAAACGGGAAAATAAGGATAATTCATGCGGATGGTAGATATGGAGGTGACCGAAACTAGCTCGGCAAATGTGAAACTAATTCCTAGGTTCTGGTGTCCGGTAATCAGAGTGGTGCTGTATATTTCAAATGGCGCTTGTTTTCTCATTAGGGGCGAATATATGGTGATGTGTATAAATTTGATAAGCGAAAGTTATTGTGTATTTATTGCATCGGTAGCACAGTGTTTTAGTGTATCAAAGCACCAATTAAGTATTCAAGCGAAATTAAACTGGACCGCTTAAATAACTAGCTCATGAATGATAGCCAAAAGTCGTAAAAGAATATTATTGAACTGCGGAATGTTCGCAGTTTGTAGTGCGTTACCTCTTTTTTATCACAATTGGTGTTCAAAATTTGCGGTTTGAAAAACGAAGAAGGCGAACAATGGGTTTCACGGAAATCGCATACCTCCCAAAAGCCCCCCTTTCGTTAAAGCGCATGTTTCGCGTTCATCCCATATTATTATCTGGCCATACAGGTACTTACCACCGCAGTGTGCTTTGAAATCGTCACAGCAATCCCCGAGCCGCAAGCAGGCATGATCACAGTAGCACGGTTTATCATTTAAATCCTCGATAATCGCATTCACTGGAGCTTTCTGTACCACACAGGACGAGTCGCGGCCATTACAACACAACGAAGCTTCCCGGCATGATCCTCCGCGGACTCCCGTAACTGCCACTGCTAGTAACAGTAGTGTCGTAAATGCCCAATAATCCGCTTGCATTCGGGAGGATTTCATTTTTTGATTACACAATTTCACTGTTTACACTAGCACACACTGAACTTTGAATTAATTTACCAAAATCAGCGGAAAGCACTTACTCAAAAAAATAATATGAATAAAAAATAAGGGATTGACACAATCTCCTTTTATCAGAATAGAATTAACACTTTTTCACTTCTTCCGTAATTCGTCACGATAGATGTAGTGGAAAAACTCAGAATACTGAAACAACAAAATTAAACATCCACTAGAAACGCAAGCTACACATTTGGTTGAAGCTGCAGCACGAGAGGATTGCCTGGTAGTGATTGCTGGGCTCTGGGTTCTCTGTCTTTTACTCTAGAATGCGACCAGGTTTATATTCTCATGCTGCGTTTTTGCGCCTTCTGAACTGGCGACTGGAATTTCGTTAGCATGAATCATGAAATTTCTGCACCGTCCGGGTGTATCGTATTGTAGCACCACCGCAGCTGTGCGCCAATTTCATTAAACCTGAAATGGAAAGCAATAAAACGTAGAAATGAAAATCAACGTATTTTATTATATCGTACGAATGAAATATGTGACATGTTTTTATATTCTCACTCCCTGGGACTGTGAAAAAGGTAGGTTCATAAATCGGTACAACACGGGCTGCCTGCCTGCGTGAGAATCATCAGGACGGTGGATACCATCGCTACACGAGCCCTTCAAACGCTTCATGCGATGTGCACTAAGGCAAGTCGCGTTGCGTTCGGTATCTGAGACCGGATCGTACCCCATCCTAAGTAACGGAGAAGAAATACATTTATCCGCCAGTTTGGTGGTGAATTGCCAGTTTTTTGCGTGTGTAAAACGTATTGAGAAACAAAGAAATTGAAGGTTTTTTTATGACAAAAATGTCATTATTATAACACTTCACTTCAGAAATACCTTTTTTGAGTGTTTGAAAAGTGAATGTAATACTGAAAAACTTGTCAGTTGAAGCTTGTTTGAATTAGAGACTACATAAAAAATTTTACTTTTTACGTTCCTTTGTAATTATTAAAAAATAAGAAAATTAATGGTTCGTTTGAACATGAATTTTGAAAATGCTCAATTCTGCACACCTCTTCAAAAATATACCGAAATAATTCTTTTTCAATTTTTAATTTTATTATTTATTTGGGCTGTTTTTATGCGTTTTTACGGACATGGCCAACGTAGAATACATACTGTGCATCCTGGCAAAGATGTAATGTGATTGTACTCTATTCAAATGCCTATAATCTGACTATAATGTGGTTTCATGCGGAATTCTGCGGGTGCGATTTGAAAAAAAAATCGAATTCATTTTGCGTTGGCTGAAATTTGTTGTTCGTTGAAACTTAACTTTATTCTAAAACTTCTGATAAAAACCGCAGAATGAAGAAATTTAAGACAAATTTTTACCTAAAAGCAAAGACGACTAGAACGAGATACCTAACTTTCAGTTTTTTCATACATATTACCCACGCCCCCTTTACAATGGCTAGTACTGCCATCTGATGACCTAAATGCGCATTAAATTGTGGATATTAGCAAAATCGATTTATTGTGCATAATTGAAAATGAAAACTAGATGGCAGCACCGTATAAGGAAATTGGAAATTAGATGGCACGACGATGTAACGATATTAAAAAAAATGCGTCACCTTTCGCCACCTTACCGTCGTCATCATCAAATTACCAGTATACAAATTAGTTCGACTTTCGTTCACGCGCAGCGACAATCGTGTCCGCTGCATACTGCAAGAGTTGTGTCTTGTACTATGATTTTAACAGTGATTCAAAATTATAAAGATATTGGTTGCATCTATTTGGATATTTTGATATTTCAAAATTAGGTTTGAGAGATTTAATTTTTTTATGAAGGCGTATTTTGTAGGTTATTCGTGGTTCTTCAGCAACAAGCAGTTATTCATTAAAATACATGATCAATATAACACTCTTTTACATAGTCCAAAGTTACCTCCGTCCTTTGAATTATTCAACCTTACTTTACTTTACTTTACTTTACTTTACTTTACTTTACTTTACTTTACTTTACTTTACTTACTTTTAAGGCGACAGACCGATTATCGATCCAGTGCCGAATCCAGAATACGTCGCCATGTCCCTCGGTCTTGGGCTGCTATCCTCCAATCGCCCCTAACACCTATTTTGCGTGCATCCTTGTCGACAGCACACATCCAACGAGTGCGGGGTCTACCCCGAAGTCGAGAACTTCTATCGGGATTCCTGCTAAATAAAGCCTTCGCTTGACGCTCATCCGGCATTCTTGCTACATGCCCAGCCCACTGAAGCCTGCCGTGTTTTATCCGCTTGACTATATCCGCCGATTTGTATGCCTGGTACACTTCATGGTTCATGCGTCTGCGCCAAACACCATTTTCTAGTTTGCCGCCAAGGATTGAACGCAAAATCCTACGCTCAAAATCACCAAGAGCTCGCCGATCAGCCTCTTTCAGCGTCCATGATTCATGGCCGTAGAGAGCCACCGGAAGAATCAGTGTTTTATAGAGTGCAAGTTTAGTACGGATTTGCAGACTGCGGGACCTTAACTGGTTACGTAATCCGTAAAAGGCCCTGTTTGCGGCTGCTATCCGCCTCTTTATCTCACAGCTAACCTCGTTGTCACATGTCACTAATGTTCCCAGGTAAATAAATTCGTCGACTACTTCAAATGTTTCCCCTACTAGCACCACCGCAGCCCCAACCTCCGACGGACTACCACGCACTCTGTCAGCCACCATGTATTTCGTTTTGGCAGAGTTTATGAACAATAAGTTCGACAGCCCGTCACCCTGCTTCAAACCATCTAACGTCACGAAAGAGTCCGATATCTCACCGGCTATCCCGACGCATAATGTAGAACCTTCAAGGGTGGCACGTATTAGCCTAATCAGCTTTGTTGGGAAGCCATGTTCGAGCATAATCTGCCATAACTTATTTCTCTTAACTGAATCGTACGATGCCCTGAAGTCAATGAACAGATGGTGCGTCTGCAAGTTGAATTCTCGAAATTTTTTCGAGGATTTGTCGCAAGGTAAACATTTGGTCCGTCGTGGAGCGTCCCCCTCGAAAACCGCATTGGTACTCGCCAACAAAGGTCTCCTACAACGGCCTCGGTCTGTGGAACAGGATGCGGGAGAGAAGTTTGTACACGGTATTGAGAAGAGTTATGCCCCGACAATTGCTACAGTCCAGGCGATGACCTTTATTGTAGATCGGGCATATGAGACCCTCCAACCAGTCCTAGGGCAATTCTTCATCAGACCACACTCTCACCATGATCCGATGGATGGCACGATACAGCTGTTCGCTCCCAACTTCGAAGAGTACGGCGGGAATGCCGTCCTTACCGGCTGCCTTGCAGTTTCTCAGCTCTTTCACTGCTTTCTTCACCTCGTCCATGGATGTTGGCTCCACAGCTTGACCATCATTTTCAATAGTCATCCTGCTCCTTTCGACTCCACTGTTTCCCTCACCATTCAACAGCACACTGAAGTGTTTCTTCCAACGCCTGGCCACCTCTGTTTTATCGGTTATCAGGTCGTTGCACATGACAGGGGCTGACACTTTTCGATTCCTGATTCCGTTGACCTTCTTGTAGAAGCTCCTCGCATCGTGTCTGGGGAAGCAACCTTCCGCCTCCACAAGAATACGCTCCCAATGCTGTCGTTTCTTCCGGCGATGGAGTCTCTTTTCAGCGGCTCTAGCATCTCGATATCTACCCACGCTCTGACGAGTCACAGCCGTGGCCAACATGTGACCCTTGGCGCGGTTCTTCTTCTCCGTCACTCGCTGGCACTCAGCGTCAAACCACTCATTGGACGCAGCTGCCGCAGTTGTACCCAACACTTCTCGCGCTGTAGTACTGATCGAACTGTGGATGTGTCTCCACTGTTCATTCAGGTTCCCTTCAACTCTTTCCTCAATCCTTTCATCAACCTTCTGCGAGTACTCTGCAGCCCCTCCTTCAGTTGATAGCCGCTGGATGTTCAACTGCATCCTCCTCGTTGCCTTGAATTTCAACACGTTGGACAGCCGGGCGCGGATTTTGGCTACTACGAGATAGTGATCCGAGTCAACGTTCGGTCCTCTGAACGACCTCACGTCTGTAACGTCTGAAAAGTGCCGTCCATCAATCAGAACGTGGTCAATTTGAGAGCAAAGCTCTCCATTCGGGTGCATTCAGATGTTCTTACGTATGTTCCGGCGTGCAAAATAGGTGCTACAGATAGCCATCCCCCTAGCAGCAGCGAAATTAACAAGCCTTAGGCCATTGTCGTTCGTAGTAGAGTGGAAGCTTTCCCTACCAGTTACGGGGCGGAAGAAGTCTTCCTGCCCGACCTGTGCATTTGCATCTCCGATGACAATCTTTATATCGTGTCCTGGCCACTCATTGTATGTTTTTTCCAGGAGCTCATAGAACTCCTCCTTTTCGTCATCGGGGTTCTCGTTGGTCGGTGCGTACACATTTATTTGGCTGTAGTTGAAGAATTTGCCCTTAATTCTCAACACGCATATACGGTCACTGATCGGCCTCCATCTAATGACACGCTTCATCTGTTTTTCAATTAGCACGAAACCGACTCCTCTTTCTGCTTTCACGCCGCCGCTATAGTAGATGTGGTGCTTAAATGAAATGTCCGCAATAGGATCTACTGCCCGAAATTCGCGTTCTCCCGATATCGGCCACCGCACTTCTTGGATAGCTGCAACCTCCACATTCACCTTCCGCAGCTCTCTAGCCAGGATACTTGCACGTGCTGGTTCGAGTAGAGTCCTTACATTCCAAGTACCGAGCTTCCAATAATCGTTGTCCTTTTTCGTTCGTCTAAGTCCATGCCGATTATTCTGTTCCGTATTTATATCTGGATTGTTTGTAGTATTTAATATTCGGTATGCTGCCTTACTAGGGCTGCGATACCTAGTCTCACGACGGGGCTGCCCTCTTTGATATAGCTTTGATAGAGACACCGCGTTTCATGATTCAGCCGCCCGCTCCGGATCAGACGCTGTTGTACGCCGCCCCTAACATGGGAAAACAGCCGCGTACGTCCCCTCTTCCCAGTCAGCATACGACCAACGTTTACACCGGGGGTTGGTTACCCGATCTCCGCTAAGGTTACTCGTATCCCGGTCGGCACCACGTGGAGGTTGGGATAGGAGCTGCTGGACAGAGCTGGAACTATTCATCCTTTGGAAATAAATCTCCGTAGATGTAAACATAGCCGAAACATCTAAATTATTCATCCAATTTTGTTGCTGTCAATAATGAATTGTAATATATTAATCATACATTCCAATGCATCTATGCTTGTTGTTGGAGAGCACGAATAACCTACATAAACGGCATGTTTTCATAAAGTCCCATATTTTATATACTTCATTTTGACATGCTGAAATATTTGGATGAATGTATATAAAAAAAAAACTTTCAAGTATAAATTTGTATGACATTTCTCCATCCTAAACATTTTACCAAAATTTTTAGAAAAACATCAAGTTTTGATCTATCTGTATCTATGTATAATATAGATATACATACAAAATTAGAGCTCTGTCTGTCTGTCTGATCCACATAGATTGGAACCGACGAAGATTTTACGGTAGTTTGAGACCCCTCCCACCTCTGAATGATTCAAAAAGCAAAAAATATTTCGATGATAGTTTGACACTCCTCCCTGCTATAGAAGGGAGAGCTCCCATACAAACGAATCACAAATATCTGTATATCACGAAATTTAATCAAGCAAATGGAACCAAATTAGGGCGTGTTATGGTTTACGGGAGAAAAAATATTTATGTGATAGTTTAACACCCCTGTAGAAGGGATGTTCCCCATACAAATGAAACACAAATTTTTACATGACTCGAGAACTAATCAAGTAAATCGAACCAAATTTGACATGTTTTTAGGAAAAGTGTGGGGACATATTTTTTCAATGATGGTATGACAGCCCTCCCTACTCTGGAAATGGGGAGGAGGGTCTATACAATTTATGCATAACTCAAGAACTAATCAATGGAACCACATTTGGCATGTCGAGTTTTTTAGATCAAGAAATACTTCAATTGTGGTTCGACACCCCTTCCTCCTCTAGAAAAAAGGGTCAGTGAAGGAAACGAAACGAATGTGATGCAATCGTCGTTAAATCTCAACTTGTACACATCATAAAGTTTTACAGAGTGCGACTAAAATTGAATCCTCTCAACCCATAATGAAATGATGATATGGTGCATAGATTTCTGGGAGAAAACAAACACATGACTAGACTACACCAGCTCTGAGAAGCGATTGGCACGTTGTGTTTGTCGCTCCATACGCCGGTCGTTAGGGAAAGAAAGGATAGCAACAGGAGAATATTATGTCGCCTGAGCAGCAGCAGTGGTGTGGTGCGGTGAGAGGGAAAGTGTGGGGGAAGGGACTACTTCGGCAGCGGTTGAGTTGAGCGAGAGTAGGAGAGCATATACTGTCATTTTTTTTCCTTTTCCTGACAAAAAATCTTATTCATGAGTCATATGACTACGAACATAATAAGATCCAATCGCTCTGTGTAACAGAGATGAATAACTTCATATACCGAGTTGTGCACATTAAGAACCACGTGTTGTGGTGTACACTAATGAATTGAAACAAAAATTAAAAATAGCATGATTTTCATTAAGCAGACAGTATGTGAAGTAGAGAGAACGAAAAATAAGCGAACTGGGAATATGATACATCCCGACGGGACATGAACCCGCAATCTCCCTGTCTCCGGCATGGTGTTTTGACCAATTGAACTACGGGGGACGGTGGTACTGTTCCACAACCTATATCGCATGATTTTGCTCAGAGTCGAAAGAAGAAAAGTAACAATGTTCGTGACGCACGTCGATGTTGCTGCTGGTAGAGATGGCAACTCGCTGACACGTTTCAATCTCTCACACTGGGTGTTGAAATAATAGCCAGCTATAAATAATAGTCTCTACTGAGTAAATGTACGAAGTGCGAGAATTGGATAAGCGATACAAAACTTGATTCCAGAACACCGTCTTTAACGTTCTGCGGTGGTGTAACGGAAAGACATCTGACCGGAGATTGGAAGTTGTAGGTTCGAGTCCCACCTGCTGAACTATATTTCCCGTAGTTTCTACAGTCATATTTTCAGTTAATATTTTCTACATAATTTTCTATCTTCATTACTACATTTACTTCTTAAAACAAAAACTAATGAATAGGAATACAATATATCGTAAACGGGAAAGCAAAGAGAGTGCACCAACACCGACACTTTGTTATTCGCATACTGACGACGGTTTCAACGCATCTTAGGCTTGCTGTATATGTATTCAAAATCGCTAGAGGTGATTTATTTCCATCGCTGGAGAGGGTTCCTATACGAATGAAACACAAATTTTTGCATAGCTCGAGATCTAAGGGGCCATCCACATTCCACGTGAACAGCTTTGTGGGGGGGGGGGTCTGTGTAATTTCCACGGTCCATATGGAATTTTTTAGAATTTATGTGGGCAGTTGTCCACGGGGCAAATTAAGCAAATGGTACCAATATTGACAAGACCGAAAAATGTTTTTATGGAGGTTCGACACTCCTCCCTACTCAGGAAGGAGGGAGGTGGCTATTCAAATGTCTACACAACTTAAGAACTGATCAAGCAAACCTTCCCTTTCCCTCTCCTGGAAAGGAAGGCTTTCATACAAACGAAGCACAAATTTCGACACAACTCAAGAACTAATCGAGCAAATAGAACCAAAATTGGAAAGTTAGGATTTTAGAGTACAAGAATGATTTCAGAGTTGGTTTGAAACCCCTTTCGACTTAAGAGGAGAGTGGTCACGCATAAATGAAACACATATTTCAACAAGTTTTCCCGGGAAACAGCTTAAATGATCGTGATGATGTACAAAAGCAAAAAATCAACCCTGGACACCTTTCTTATTTAGGTTTCTGGAAAACAATTGAAAAACAGCCGTTCCGTATTCGGGATGATGCACAGAAGTTTAAAATTGACCCTTTGATTTTGAATTCCGGAAGATGACGACTTCCGGATTTTGGAAAACAGCCCAAAACCACCTAATATTTATATTTTCGTAAGGGAACATCCATAAATGTAGCTTTTTTAAGGCTTTTTTGACACCCCTCTCCCCCATCCTAGCATTTCGTCACAAAATCGGGACCCCCCTCTAGATAATTACGTAGCTTTATAACAACCCCCTCCTCCCCACATAATTTTTTTTTGCAAATTTTACTATCAAAAACATACCTTGTGTAATAAATGAACAACAAAAGACAAGGAAGTAATAAAAATAACCCTAAACATCCAAACAGTGGTAAAAAAAAATAATCAGAAAAAAATCCAAATTTTTTTCTTAGTTTAATATTTGCTACGTAGCATGGCTTAACCCCCCACGCTCCCCCTCGTAACCTTTCGTCACAAAACTGCATTTCATAAACAACCTGAAAACTTTATTTTAAACAGTCAGACCATAAACTCACAGACTATAAATAAACCGCAAGGTAAATCCACAGTCTAACAGACATAACACTTCGAACAAGTTTTCAATAAAATCATCGTTTGAATGATACAAGTACTTTACGATAGTAACACTAGCACCATCTGCTCTCATGTTCGCGCTGCGTCTTGTATTTCGACACCAGCGCCTGCGCACGTGCATGTGTCAAATTGGGAACTACGAAAAATGTATGAGTTAGCATGACAGCGCCTCAAAGCGACGACTGTTATTTGATTGGAAATTTGAAATGATCGTTTTCCGTGGCGATGGAGCTTGGTTTCAGTGTTACGTGTTACGTTTGTCTGTGGTAAATCTTTGGAAGTGTAAGTGTAAGTGCCATTGACCAAGAAAACACAAATTAAATGCATTCTATACAATTTATTCTAACTTTCTATTACTTACTTTCACTAAACGCAGTCTATTTTATGAAAAAACGTGTTTTTCCTATATAACTTCATTGTGTCTTACTACCATTCGTCTAAAGCCCGTGGTGCTGATTTTGACAACAGCTCAAAATTAGGGCGAGAGCCGTGTGGTTGAGAGCCGATGCGCACAATATTCATTACGGTGGTTCAAGGTTGCAAAAAGTAGGTTATTTCATACAAATCTTCATACATATTAAAATACAATGCACCAAGCGGAGTCACTACACAGGAGAAAAAATGTACATTACTTTAATTGCACATAAATGGAGCATTGGAAACCATTGGCATTATATTCACATGCAATGTAAATGAGTATATTGTGAATTTGCATGCATATTTATATTCGAAGCTTTAAGTTCATATCAATTAACGTATAAATGTACATGGCTTAAAACGATTCTGTATTGTGCATTATTAACGGTGTGAAATTGTATATGTTTCAATTGGAATCAATAAAATTTTGTCCTGGCTCTTTGCTATCAAGTTTTAAGCCAACTGTTCAGTGTACAGGACAATTGCGGGGCTAGCGCTACGATCCTACTGATACCAACAGTTTCTCCTGAGCCGAGACTCGAACCTACGACAACTGGCCTGTTAGGGCAGCACCGTACCTCTAGACCAGCTGAAAGATTCCCTCATAGGTTATAAAGCCAAAAATCAAATTTCATTAATTTGGCATTTTTTCACCTCTTCTTCGTAATCTGCAGCTATCAATGGTATCAATTGTTGTATTTTATTACGAAAGGATTGTCAATGGGGCTTGCAAATGAGCTCAGTTTTCACTTTTAAGGGGTTATATACCTTTTTGGTCGAGAAAAATAAGGGAAGTTTGAATTTATTTTTAAGTGCATAGCACCATTTTCATTGCATCAAAGTGGTATTTTTCTGAAAGTACAGTTTATCAACAACAAGAAAATACGTTTGATTTTGAGATATACCAATTACTACTGGAGTAATAGCCGTTTTCCCGAAACGCTTTTTTTTTGCAGAGGCTTGCGGTGATCCTGATAGAGACTCAGCGGATCAACCGAAATAAAAAAAACTCATATTATTTCATTAGTTTATAAGTGTGCCGGTTCCTTGAGCGATCGCTTTTATGAGTATTTTGTTTTTAGTGCAAACGGGAACGTTTTTCTCAAAAAATGCACGTTTTGAGCGCAAAAAATTGCATTAAATAATTTTTTGCGGCAAAATGTAACTGTATGTTTCAAAAAGCGATCGTTCAAGGACCGGCGAATTTTATAACGAAAATTAAAAAAAGAAAAGATGAAGGAAATCGGTTCAGTAGTTTTCCCGCAATCAGGATCACGGCAAAGTCATTTTCTGGAAAAAAACTATTCCGAGATAATCGCGTGTAAAGTATCAAGTTTAGCTTATGCAGTCGTGGCGAGGCGCGTTGCAAATCGCTCTAACTTTCTTCCTATTGCTCAGATCTTTATGAAAATTTGTGGAATGTTCTCAAGATGTTGTATTTGAAGATAATGTAATAAACTTTTTTTCCGGTTTTTTGAAAACTAAAAAGGTATATAACCCCTTAAACAGCTGTAGAAAGTATGTCATTAGAGTAATTACGTATGGAGATCCAAAAATAAGAAATAGGAAAGCAATATTTATGAAAACGGAACTAATGTGCACTGTTGTGATTCATTAGCAGATATTAGCGGCGGTGTCCCATTTAGAAGCTACCTCGTTCAAAATTTCCAGTTTAGTTAATATCCTGTAATCAAAGCTCAGATGTAAGGTGATGCCATACGGGCGGGGAATGGGTTAACTCTTTTTTGTATGAATAAAAAAAAAGTCCTCTCGCGGAGAATACCCAGTTTGCTACGTCAAATACGTGCGCAAAATTTCATTCATAACCGATATTCGACTTTAGGCAATGAAACTTTTTTATAGATTTTGGAACTATGTTTTGCGTTGAATTAAACAAAATCTTTTTTCAGTTTGCCCATTTTTTTTACTCTCGCTTATTTACCGTCGGTCTAGTTCCGCCGGCGACTCCACCCAGGACCCTAACTCACGAACCGTTGATTAACGGGCCGGCGCCAACGGCTTTACTTCCTCATGCGATGGAAGGCGTGATCCCAGAGATTTTTCGCCTCAGAAAATCTCCCGGTGTCGGCTAGGATTAAATCTAGACCAATTGGGTTGGAGTTCGCCCATTTTGAAGTGTTTAAAAAAAAAAAATAGCGTGCGCTTCGAAACAATGCTGATATCATAATCATATATTATGGTCACAAAATGATGTTGAGCGTGTTAGTAGAATGAAATTTAATAGTGGAAATTGGCATAATGTTTTCCAATTAATTCTACTACTAATCTATGTTTGATAGTAGAAAATTAATGGAAACGTTGCCTATCCTCAATTTTCAATATTGAGTTTATTTTTCTTCTTTTGCATTAAGAAGAAAATGGGAAATTCTCGGGAAGGGTTAGTTTAGTAAAGAGTTTTAAAGAAATACAAAAGAAACAATAAATATTATTGCATTTTACTTAAACTTACTGGTAATAAATAAATGTTAGTGAATCGTATAAACAATTTAAATTTAATGACTCGAAAAAGGTATTTTTTTCGAGGAAAACCTTAACTTTACTCCAAAAGTGAGCTTCCTGCTATGACTGTATGTTTATGTATGTGTGTACTGCTGCAGTTATAGGTCTTCGTAGCTTGTAGCTTCCAAAACTATTACTGAAAACTGATTCGCACTAATATTGTAAGTTGTTGTGCAGCCTCAATACTCATCAAAACTGAATCCCAAACACAAATTTGAAACTGCTTATGTGACACAACCATATGTAGCTTCTAATAACGTTTGTTGAAAATTGCAATCCAATCTGTAGTAATTATAGAGAGTGCTTGATAACTCAAAAGAATCATTCCAGCTTTTCTATCGCTTAAATGATTTGAACAAATGTCCTCAAAAGATAATACTGAAAACCTGTTCAATCTCTTTGTCTTTGCTTTTGATGCTCTTGGCAACATCATTGATTTGGACATGCTTGAAGTTTTATGATTCTCGCTACCATTCAAGAAATGAAAAACTGTCTCTACCTAGTTTCGACGGGTTTGCTGCTTTTTATCATATTCATCCTGAACAATTTTAAAGGTGTTCCTAGAACATATTAGAGACATTAAAAAGAAAAATTGCTCATTTGATTGATGAAAAGATAAAAAAAAACAACGAACAGTTTCCAAAGCATTGTACAACGAGAAGACTCAATTTCCAATGATCTCATGTAATACTCGGAACCAAATGCCGCACTGAGTTCTAGCACTCACCCCAAATGTGCCATTGTCGACGATATTTAAAGATTTAAGTTTGTGAAGCAAATTGCCCTAACTCTTTGGCAGCGCCCTTAATCGATTGAAAAGACAGCAATATCAATTAGCTACAGAAGCTATAGTATTCGTCATTGGTATCCATTCCACTCGATGCTATCATTCATTTGAAACCGAATTCCTACCTGAAGTTATGTATAACTATGTCTCGTCGTATACAAGAACAGACATCTATAAACTGGTAACCCGGTCATGAACAAATTGTGCTAGATTAATCTTCAGACTGTTATGCCACCTTCCCGATCGGCACCGCTAGCGATAGAGCTTTGATTATACACACGGGGGGATTGCAAACGTGAGCAGATGTCTCACTCGAATTCTGTTTAAGTGCTGTTTATCAGCTGGAATCTACTAGTACCGGTGTAAAGCTTTTGTGGGAAGACGATTTATCAAAATTTTTGACAAGGGATTGAAACCAACGCAAATTGCTAATCACATGCAACCATAAATGGATTCGCGATTGATGAATGGTTTGTTTGAGGAAGCCAGTTACTGGCGAAGTATCGAGATATGCTGTCGTTCGTGAGGTGAATTCTTTAATTTGAAGATGTACGATTTTGTTCGAGAAAAATGCGCATACAATTAGAGACTGTTATTATACACCTGTCGGACTCAAAGCTATCTCGAAAATATACACATGGTTTATTACTTGATCATGTACTTCAGATATATTGCACTTTCAGTTAATAAAATGAAACATAACAAAACTCATTGATAATGAAAACTTCAGTCACACACAATTCATTTCTGAAAGCAGGAGCTGTGAGAGAGTTTTCATCGCACTGAAAAGTGTTATCCGAGCCTGAGCGAAGAATTCACTAAATATATACTATATATAGTAGTCGTATGTAGCTGTAAATAGCTGTTGATCATTGAAGGTTATATAGTCGCCATCATCTTGGATATGGATACTTTTTTCATGTTCGCTAAAATAATCGTAAAACTTTCGTGATCATAGAGTGTAACTCTCGCTTTCTGATTTGAATTCAAAATAACTTTACGATTTGCAAATTGCTGCTTTCGATTCTTTTAAAAAGATAATGGAAAAATCCACAGACATTCGTAATCATCATACGTTGTTGATTAGGCTTTTGCTATCTCTATTTTATAACGGGTTGGAATGTATTTATCAAGTATTGAGCATATTATAGGAATATCGTGTATAATGAGGGATGATAAAACAAAAAAGAAATATTTCGTTTTCCCATTAAACCTTTTGAAAGATTAATTTGTGAATTACATCATTGTTTGAATAAATTAAATCAGCTGATAAAAGGGCTGTTTGAATAATATGTTGATTGATCGCTCAACATGTTGTGTATAGCTCTAAATTGGAATAAGCTTGTGTTTCAGATGGCCTAGAAAATCGTCACTCAAATTACAAATTTATGCGAACCATCGCCAACGTTGGACATCGAATTTTCATACACAATATTGATTTATGTTTGCTTAGATATTTATGCTAATGAATCCAGAATTGAACAAAATATTTGGCTTTATCCATCCTGTATACGTTGATTGCTTTTTTGCTGGGTGCTGGGTTTCTCCCGAAGATACACAAAAAGATGGTTGTTGGTATGCAATATTTGCTGAAACCCATCACTAGATTTATTTTTCGTTGTAACAGCGTGTTCAATTTTTCATTCAGTTTTGATGTATTATTGTACAGAAGTGAGACCGAAGTATATAAAAGATGCAAATGATACAGCAACGTTATCGGGGAGGTTTATCAACTACAACAACACCTCCCCTTAGCGTACGCTTATGAGATAGAGCAGATAGAGCAATTATGTTTGTGACATTCCAATTAGAATCAAAATTACAAAAATAACAAAGTAGCGTAGAACAAAATGCAAAGTTATTATAGATAGTAAATCAAATAAGTTATTGCCGTTTTCTATACTTTCAATTTCCAATATATTTATGTTAACCTGTTTATAATTGTTGGAAATAATTTGGCTCTTCGATCGACATTATAGGCTCACTTGAAGCAGCAGCAGTTCCAGAAGTATTAGAATATATATGTTACTTCTATGCTACACCTACAACTCGTATTGTTGATGATGTGATATGTGATAATTGATGTGGTTATTTGAACTCATACGTGAGGTTAAATTGCTGAGAATGCTGATTGCGACGAAAAGGTTTCACGATATTTAATTTAATTTACTTCCAATAAACAAGCGCGTGTCATTCAAATAAAGTACCTACTCATTTTTTACATGGCGCACGCTTGTTCGAGTTTCCGTTTGATTGATGAACCGTGAATAAAAATGGTGTATTGAACGACTTATTCTGATCATGCCATCCAACTTTGGCATCAACGTCCACCAGCATAGCCTAATCCATTCCCGGCAAGTGGCGCCGTTACAAAATGTAATGTAATAATTGCACAATACCTTTTTGACCATGCAGCTATTTACAATAGTTAAATAGAAAGTTGTGTTCGCAGTTATCGTATAACAGTTATTATTGGAAGTAAAAACTGGCTTGTCTCCGCAGAATAGAGCATAGCAGATAAAAAAGACTGCTGATCTCGGGTGCGTAAAATCCGGTCATTTAGTTTCTAAAAATCAATCGATGTCACATAACAGCATCATCAAACAGCCTCCAAGACGAATAAATCCGATACGCTCTAAAAGTGTTAAATAGTTCTATAGCTTTAAACCTAAGACTTATCCGCTGCGGCTAAAATGGTCTATTAGTAGAGCATATATCACATTTCTGAAGCCATCATTTAACCTCGAAAGTCAACATAGGCTCATACAAACGCATGTGAATCGTCGATTAACGTGTGCAGACGAGGGAACTAATGAAAGAAGCAAAAAGCACCTTCTAGTCCATCAACCGCATGACACTCATAGCCCACACACTCGCCAGTAGTGGGTTGGATGGCATCTTGATTAATGTAGCTATCCGCCGCACATTAAGTGCATTCGCCTTGCCGGCATGTTGGCTACAGCGAATCAAGTTTTCTTTCATTAATCCCATGTAGCATTCGGAACCACATTGATGGGACCATACCAAACCCATCCCTCCAAAGGGCGTCTCTTAAATTAACTAGCACTCAATGAATATACATATAGGACACCTTTGTTGATATAAGCATGTTCTCCCACTTCCAATAAATACTGAGTGAAATGCGTCGTAAACAGTATTTTAGATTGATTGAGTAAACATGAACATAAACATCCACCTATCAATTGAAAAATTTAATGAACACCCTCGTGGGTGCGTCAGATTTACTCGCAACGCAACACACTAATTTGGACCAATCCGACAGATAGTTGGAGATGCAGGTTTGCTTCGATGTCGTTCCGATTTCTGTTCCTCGTCTTGTATTTTCTTTCTTTTACCACCCACGCATATTGACCACAACCATTTCGCTGACCACAACGATGTGGGCTCTACATCATAGTCTTCCCATATTCCACCATAAGGTTTTTTGCAGGTATGCAGTACATATTACCATACTGCGGTTCCGTGTGCAGCGAATGCACACAGCACTAACGCATGTATATAAATCAAAGGACGTTTTTGAAAAAGAAACGTCAAAATCATGATTGGCTTTTACTTTACTTGCAAATCCAACAGCAAAATCAAGACTAATCGAACACAAACTGTTTCAGAATGGATGGTTTCTCGTGTACCATCGAGTACGGCTGTTATGCAGCCGATACGGTCTGTTTTCGCCTGTGCTAACACGCAGTGATGGAACAAAATCATTTGATCCGACAAGTCGAAATGGGACACAAATTGGTTTTACAGTTGGATTGATTAGATATTGGATTTCCGTTTGCTAGAGGCAATCATGAGGAAATATGAAACCACATCCGAGGGTGGCCACTTCTTGGCGGTAACAACCATTTTGCGGTGCCACTGAATGTGAGTTTATGTGATGTTTTACTTGAGCTTGGTTATAGAGAACCTTCCAGCTGATCTCAAGGTACGGTGCCGCTTTTGAAACACTGAACCAGAAAGCTCAGTGCATTTGCTCTGCTCTTGCGGGGCTCTTACTTCATCAAGGATCAATTTGTTGGAGGTTATTTCTTAACTCCATACCAGGTGTGGAACATCAATCCCAAAACGGTCACTGGTTTAAGCAACCATACTGAATTGGGGCAAAGATTTACAACCTTATTCATGAGTTTGAGCATCTTGTAATTTGTGCACAGTTATCGGGGCCACCCGATCAGACGATTATAACAAACGGGTACCTAACACAAATATATCTGAACTTGATAGAATTAACAAAGCATGTAATATTCGTGATATGCCAGAATAATAAAAAGTACAGAGTTATATCATATTCTGTTGTCATACACTTGATAATTCAAAAGTGTGTTTTTTTAAAGCATATTTATAACAAAATTTGTTATTCAATCAATAAAACATTATACATTCTAACTAATTCTGATCTTTTCCTGCCAAAAACCTAACAAAACTTGCTATAATTTGTAATGATCAGTAAGTAATTTTGATAGAAATTTTGAAATTTTAACTATTAATTAGACCAAGTTTAGAACACAAGTTGATACAAAAAGATCGTAACAAAATATCAAGATTTGTTATAATCCTGATATTTTTGATTGATCGGGCAGCTACAGAAGACAATTATCTCTGCGCAGTGGTATTTTCGCCGAACGTCTTTCAGGTACACAAAAAAATGCTCAAAAAATCAACTGGTTATTGAATTTTTGAGCATAGCACCGAAATGACTATCATAAATTTCGGAGTTCTAATCTATCAATCTAATTTCAGCTACTATATTTTTTACAATATCAAAATTACTCAAAACACTTAACATCGTTTGAAAGATTTGTTTACATTGTCTAATCGAAAACAAATAGCTTTTCAGACGCTTCTTAACTTTTGTTATTCAAATCTCTAACAAATTGTTACCTAATATTAAAAAGTATTGCGAACACCTTTTTAGTAACAACAATAATGATTTTTTACTTGATGAAATGCTAAATGAATAACTAAACTGTTACTTGATAACAATAATGAAACAAAAATGAATAAAAATAAAAACCACGAGATCCGCTCTTCAAATTGGCTCTCGTCTGCGTACTCTTCAATTGTCTTTTGACAAATTCCACTCGTCCTCCTCTCCACGACCGTGTGGTTTACGAACCAGACCAGAGTTGCCAATGTTCCAGTTTAAACTGGATCTTCTAGTTTTTTTTTTTTTTTTTTTCAAGTGATCCAGTGAAACAGTTTAATCTCAAAATCTTCCAGTTTTTGTATATTTGCTCGTTTTAGCCAGATTTTTTTCACTCAAGCTTCAATTGGTTTTCGGAAATATTTTAAGAACGTAAACTTTGTAACTTGAAAAATCATTGTAACAATTGAGCCGTTGCGGAACAGAGTGGTCTATGTGCCATCGAGCAAATTGTTCAGGAGAAGCAATTTTCGAAAAATCTCTGAATAAAATTCTGTTCAACGGATTCTTTCAATCAAAATGTTCTAATATGAAGGTCATGAAGTGGTTTAACATTGGGATACATAAAATTAACATTTTTTTTGCGAAATCGGTGATTTTATCTCATCAATGTACATAGACCACTAGGACTTCATATATATATTCACTAAAATCCTCGAATCGTTTCGGAACAGAGTGGTCTATGTACACAAACCTGGTAAATGACAATAAAAAGATGGTAACTCGTATGAAATGGCCAGTATCACATGTTATATGATACATATAACATGTCATATGTACGTCACGTGTAACATTACATGTAACACAACTTGTTACATTTTACATAATATTTCACATGTTACATTTTTTGTGTTACATTACGTGTAACATGTTCCATATCACATGTGACATGTACAGAACAAATTACATGTTACTTATCACATGTGATATGCTACATGTTACGTGTTACATGATAGTATTACACCGGTTTTTGTACATAGACCACTCTGTTCGACCACGAAATTTCAACACGGTATAAATCAGCTTTAAAGCTGGATTTTTAGAAATTTTCATAATTTCCTAACTTCAGTTTCTTGAGTAGATGCGGTTCATGCAAAAAACTCATTTTCGAAAAAAATGGTCTTTAGATCACTCTGTTCCGCAACGGCTCAATTCTAAATCGCATTTTTTAGTATTCTATCTCCTCACAAACACAGCCGAATAAGGACTGCATGGCATGAGATAAAAAAGGCAGGTAAGATCAGCTATACATAGAAGCTGACAAATAGGGATTACCAGATAGTTAATCGATCAATCAAAAATAAATTGCAATGACAGGTTAATATGTTATCTATACATATAAAAATGGAGTTCTGTCTGTCTGTCGACTTGAAAATTTGTATGTAGAGGTTTCTGGAGACGGGGAAGGGTTTTATGATAGTTTGAGACCCCTCCTTTCTCTGAAAAGGAGGCCCCCATACAAATGAAACACAAATTTCTGATAACTTGAGAAATAAACGAGCAAATAAAGCCAAACTTGACTTAAAGCGGGTATTACCCGAGGCAAATATTTACGTAAAATAACGGATTATATTTGATTGTCCGTCAAATACCGAAACATTTGCTTCAATTATTTGCAAAAATATATTTGCGGTTGTATTTGCTAAACAAAAAATTAAGTAAATATTTGCTTCGTCTAATGTCGTTCTTTGCTAGTCAATTCGCTACTGGGCGAATATTTGCTTTCATTTTTTCTTTGTTCATACTGAAATTTGGTATGAGCAAACTCTAGCAAATCTATTATCTATTTTCATATAACTGATGCTGCTAAAAATACTATAAGAATGCTGCTTTTTAATCAATGAAGATACACACTTAAAAATGGTGTGAAAGTTAATTTCGAACTTTTGATGTAAAATAGGCACTTCATGTTTTTCCTCTCGGAAGAGTGGGAAGAAGCGTTCTCGTTTGCCGTTTGACCCAATCGCGCACCAATATGCTACGCATCTGACAACAATTCTGATTCCTGTCGTTCCTGATGGATATATGATTGTCTGGCGTGGGCGAACGGCTCGCGACCCGTTCTTATGAGTTGGTTTATGAAAAAGATCCAACGTGCGAACGGCTCCCGTTAATGAACCACACAGCGCACTGAAACTGATGGCAAACGAAACCGAAGTTTACCGAAACATCACAATCATGAGGAAATTTTTATGGACCATGAGTTCATATGAGCGGATTCGGAGTGTTGAGTGAGCGGTTCAGACCCGTTCTTCAAAAAGAGCCGGTTTGCCTATCCTATATTACGCCAGTCAATTACCAAAAAGCCAACCAACAATGAATTTTCGTGAAAAAATATAATAAAACAAATCCCGTACCTCAACCAAAACAAAGAAATAATGTTCTCGAGTGACACACAAGATATGCAATGGAAATTAGATTTACTCAATTTGCTAGTAAGTTTATTTTCTGAAAATAATTCGCATCGTGTAATAGCACAACAAATATATTTACTACAAAATAAGCAAAAAGGCTTTGCTGCTGTTCAAGCAAACAGAATCAGAACAAGTATTCGTTATAGTGTAATAGCATAAAAAAAATATTTGGCCGAGAGAAAATACTGTGCAAATAAGTTCCGTGAGGAATATACCAAATATTTGCTTCGTGTAATGTTCCCTTTAGGAAGCATGAAATATTTCTATGGCGGTTTGACAGCCCTCCCTGCTCTGCAAGGGGCTCCTATACAAACGAAACACAAATGTTTATATAACTCGAGATTTAATCAAGCAAATGGAACCATTTTGGCGTATGGTGGTTCACAAGAACAAGAAATATTTCTATGATGGATTGACACCTCTCCCTTTCCTAGAACGGAGGGGGGCTCCCATACAAATGAAACACAAATTTCTGCATTAATCCAGAAATAATCGAGTAAATGGCATGTGAAAATTTTCGGTGTAAAACATATTTTCATTGTGGTTCGACACCCCTCCCTCTTCTGGAAGGAAGGGATCCCATACAAATAAAACCTAAATTAATCCCCCTAGCGGTCAGACCCAGCCTTTCTCATTCAATTTTTTATTTGTAAAAATAGATTTACATGAACGCTTCAATCCGATAAATGTATATTCACTCTTTAGGCTCTAAAATATTGATGTTGTAATCTTTACATATAACTAGGAGAAAGGCAAAAATGCAGTCAAGTCTGTCTGTCTGTCTGATCCATATAGGCCCGAAAACTACCGAGCCGATCGACGTGAAAATTTGTATGTAGGGGTTTTTGGTGCCGATAAAGGTTCCTATGATAGTTTGAGATCCCTCCCTCTTCTGGAAGGGAGGGGTCCCATACAAATGAAACATAAATTTCTGCACAACTCAAGAACAAACCAAGCAAATGAAACCGAATTTGGCATGTGGATGTTTTAAGGGGTAACTAATGTGTCCATGATAGTTAGATGAAACACAAATTTGTGCACATCTCGAGAACTAATCAACCAAATGGAACAAAATTTGGCAGGTAAATGTTTTTAGTGGTAACAAAAATGTACATAATGGTTTGAAACCCGACTCCCTCTTCTATAAGGGAGTGATCTCATGAAAATGAAACACATATTTCGCACAGCTCAAGAACCAATCAAGAAAATACAACCAAATTTGGTATGTGAATGTTTTTAGAGGTAACAAATATGTCCATAATGGTTTGACGCCCCTCCCTCTTCTGGAAGTACATGTTTCTTCACAAATTTTTGCACATCTCGCGAACTAATCAACTAAATGGAACCATATTGGCAGGTGAATGTTTTTAGTGGTAACAAATATGTTCCATAATCGACCTCAGACAACATTTTGGATTGTAAGATGGCAACTTCCGGTTTCTGGAAAACAGCCGAAAATGGCCGATTTCCACCCAATATAATAATATCCGGATCTAGAATAATACACAGGAGCTAAAATCGACCACAGATAGCATTTTAAATTCTAAGATGGCGACTTCCGGTTTCTGAAAACAGCAGAAAATGACCAAATACCACCCAATATGAGTTTTTTTTTAACCAGTATGCCGTTCAAAATCCAGAAATTGTGTCCAAATGCCATTATGAAATCCAAAATGGCGACTTTCGGTATCGGAAAAACAGCGGCAGATGACCAAATACCACCCAATATGGGTATTTCCGGAGCCGTAATGATGCACTGGAGCCACAAATCGACTTCAGACAACATTTTGAATGGTAGGATGGCAACTTCCGGTTTCTGGAAAACGGTCTGAAATAGACGATTCCCATTAAATATGAATATCTCCGGAACCAGAGAGATTAACAGAAGCTAAGAATTGATCACAGACACAATCTTGAATTTTAAGATGGTGACTTCCGGTGTCTGACAAACAGCCGGAAATGACCAAATACCATTCAGTATGAATGTTTTCGGAACCAGAATTACACCCAGATGACAGAAATTGATTTCACAGGCAATTTTAAAGTTCAAAATGACAACTTTCGGCTTCTGAAAAACAGTCCAAAGTGACCAAATATCACCCAATATGAGTTTTTCTTTAACCAGTATCCTAAATACCATTTTGAAATCCAAGATGGCGACTACCGGTTTGTGAAAAACAGCCTAAAATAAACAAATACTATCCAATATGAGTATCTCTGGAACCAGAATGATGCAAGGAGCTAACAATTGACCTCAGGCACCATTTTGAATTGCCAAATGGCAACTTATAGGCAACAGTCGGAAATGACCGAATTATACTCAATATGGATATTTCCGTAAACGTGATGATGCATAGAAACCAAACATTGACCCTGGACACTATTTTGAATTTGAAGACGACCACTTTTAGTTTCTGGAAAACAACCAAAAATACCTCCCAATATAGGTATTTCTTGTGTCAGATTGATGCCGGAAAGTCTGCTGATAATGACAGAATACCATCCAATATGAATATATTCAGAATTAAGGCGATGTACAGAAGCCAAAAGACGAGGATGTTGTCATTTCGATAAAACCAATCATTTCAAAACTTTTGTTATTTGACTTTGATCATATCCTATGGCCGATTCGTCGTGCTTTTGCAGACTTTAAACAAACTGCAAGGAATCAATGATCTTGGAACGTTCAAATAGTACGACAGCACATTTAAATTATGTTGAGGCCACATATATCGATCAAAGCAGGTATAGTTTTAAATAGTCTTTGAATTTCTCTTCTTTCCATAACTTTTGAGCCACATATCAAATTGTTATGAAGTTTGTTATTTGTAAGTTTGAGAGATGACTCGTTCGTATGACACTAGTTATGTTCAAATAAGTCATGTTTTTGTCTTTGAGATAATAGACTTTCGTTGTTTTATTAACTATTTAATACATAACGGTTGCTTAAGTTCGATTATAATCAAATGAAATGGGAACGTGTAGGGCAGCCAAACTTTGAAACCACGTGTTCAATCATAATTCATCAGTTAACCCTTAACTAGCCCGCTCATCTGATAATAATAATCAAACCGGTTGTGTAGTTTCTGAGATAATGAAGTTTCGTGATTTCCACAAGTCGGCACATTACAAATGAAGTTACAGTTCGATTACAGTAAAATTCAATAGAGTCTTCTGAGGCAGCTAGACCATTCATTTGACACTAATTTTGTGGAAATCGGGTCGGCCATCTCTGAGAAAAGTGAGTGAGTCCAAGTAGTCTTCGGAATATGTTCCTTTGCATAGCTGGATTTCACATTTTTAAACATAACAGGCAAAGTAATAGTCCGACTGCAAAACAAATCAATAGGGTCTTATGGGGCAATTAGACCTTCCATTTGATACTGATTTTATGAAAATCGGTACAGCCATCTCTGAGAAACATGAGTGAGATTAAACAGTCTTCAGAACACGTTTCTTTTCATAACTTTTGAACCACAAGTTCAATCTTTATGAAATTCAAAACTTAAGGGTTTTCTAGGTAGCACGTTCTTTTGAAATCAATTTTGTTCAAATCGGTTGTGTAGTTTCTGAGATATTGATGTTTCATGATTTTCACATTTTTAAACATAACCTCTAAGCTAAATATTACAATGAAATTCAATAGGTTCTTACGGGGCAACAAGACCTTTCATTTGCAATAAATTTCATGAAAATCGGTCCAGCCATCTCTGAGAAAAGTGAGTGAGAATAAAAATCTGCACATACACACACACACACACACACACACACACACACACACACACATACACACACACACACACACATACAGAAGATGCTCAGCTCGTCGAGCTGAGTCGAGTGATATATGCCATTCGGCCCTTTGGAGCACTTTTATACCTTCGGTTTTGCAAGTGATTGCTATACCTTTCTAGGAGAAAGGCAAAACACAAATTTCTGTACAACTCAAGAACTAATCGAGTAAATGAAACTAAATTTGGCATGTGAAGCTTTTTGAAAGTGAAAAATGTTTCTATGATGGTTTGCCATCCCTCCCTACTTTGGAAGGAGGGGAGGGCTGGAAAACAGCCGAAAGTGACCCAATACCACTGAATATGGGTATTTCCGTAATCGTGATGATGCACAGAAACCAGAATTTAACCTGTTTCTAACTAATTTAACTGTTTCTTATTTTAAGATGGCGACTTCCTGTTTCTGAAAAACAGCTGAAAGTGACCAAATACCACCCAATACGGGTATTTCTGCACAGAAACCAAAAATCGACCACAAATCAAATATCGACCTCAGACGAAATCATTGAACAAATATAGTAAATATGCTTACGTGCTCATATGTAGTCGTTCAGCTATGTATATTTAGTAAAATGAACTAGATTTATCCTGAATTTTGTAAAACAAACTATTTTTCACAACGCTTCCATATCCATCTCAAAACTGCTCAATTATTCATCTCACGATGCCTCCATATTCATCACACTGTTAATCATGAATGAAACACATTATCATGAATGAACGTAGTCTCAGCCCGTCTTAGTAGGTTACCTAGATATCCGCTGCAGTTGTTTACGTGCAAAATTGGTAACCTAGGTGACCACTACACTGCCTGTGATCGCATAATTGTAACATTCGACATTTTATGGATTTCGTGCTTTTCATTGGGAAATGCTTAGAATAGTATGTACTTTTTACATCTGGAAAAATATGCTTATGTTTGTGTGAAAAAAGTCGTAAAAAATACCAAGTTGTTTTGTCACATAGCGTAAATAACCGCATAATTGTCACACTACTTAACTTTTTCAACTTTTTTGTCAAAAAAGTTTCCATCCAAATCCACATCTGCATCCTTTGGAACTCGGAAGTTATTCTGGTCCGGTAACCAACCACCGGTGATCCGTTTCTGATGTTCAGCTCATGCTTGTTGAATACATGAAAAACTTCTTTTTCCATGTGATATATTCCAAAAGTAGCTTGAAAGTGACGGCATAAATGTATCATTGCAAAAATTTCAACCAATTTGACTTCAAAAGTAATATTCAATGTATACATAGTGTAAAGTAGTGCTTTTTTCATGATACTAAGTTTAGTTAAAGTGTCTATTTGCGAGAATATATTAGTAACAATGCATTTAAGGTCAAAATATAAAAGTGCGAATTGCTCGAACAACCAATTTTGCAAATGTTACAAATATGCGATTATGGGCAGTACAGTGCTGTAGATTTATGTCAATTATGTCGGAATAATTCAACATTTTCAGTATGATTTTTTCGTAATAACAGAAACTGATTTGGCAACTTTTGATTTTCTTCAACGCAGTGAAAACAAATGAAAATACATACAGATGAAATTTAGGAATTGTAGAAATTCATCTCATATAATTCTGCTAATTCAAGCTTGTTTTAGGAAATTTGAGGTAAACATTTCAAAGATTAAAGTATTCTTAGTGTAGTGAGTGATTTTGTTTAGTGATTAAAATAAAAGGGGTCTAATAGTGATGAAAAAAACTTTGGTTGACTGCTGAACGAGTCCCGTTGTAGCCGTGTAGAGCAATGCGCGAATTTTGTTTTCTGAATGATTGAATTAAATGAGTTTTCGAGTGCAGATGCCCGACTATAATATCAAATTTAGTGCTTTCAAGTGAGTTTTTGAGGATTATATTCTATGAGGAATCTAAAGTGAACTAAGAAGAATATATTCCATGGATTAGCGGATTAGTTTAGTTAGAAAATATGCGTTTTTTCTGTTTTCAATTGTGTTTGCATGTTGTATGAGATGAATATATGGGCTGAGATGAATAATGTAGCAGTTCCCCTAGATGACTTTTTTTTCGGAAAGCAGCTGAAAATGGAATGTTTGAACTTGAAATCATTTAAATAAAAAAATGAGCGAAACGAAGTTTGCCTGCACATATACTGCCGTTCCAAGCATAGTTGTCCCAGCATGCATAAGGTTTGTGTAGAACATGGGACAACTATGCTTGGAACGGCAGTATATGTGTTATATAAACATAAAAACGATCAATATCAAAAATGTTATATACAGGCGGCATTCTTCAAATATATTTCTATTATGTAGTAGTTTAAAAATTGTTCGAATAATTAACAAAAGATAGCGAATTCAGAGATATTGGAAATTTAAACTTCAACGTTCAACGTAATAAAATGTAGCATCAGTACTTTTGTTGAAAGTTAATATGAACGGAAAAAAATTATCCTAATTTTATGAAAAATACTTGCGCACTTTTAAGTTCTGCTTCAACTAAGGAAAATTTTCAGTCTATTATTTTACAAAACGGAATGAGTTCTGATAAATAGAAGTGACTTTTTGCAAGGTAATATCTATTTGGTTGCTGTATTCAAAACTTACACTGGATTCAGTCAAAGAAGCTCTCTCACAATAAATATTTTCGTTATTTTTTTTCATGTTTTTGGTAATCTAGTTTGTCTAATTTTTTATTCAGTATTATTCCAGTTTAATCATAAATTTTATCGGAAACTCTGAACCAGAACACAATTTGTATGATACTCGTATTTACATCATTCAGGAGTTTTGTTTTAAAAAAATGCATTCGCAAACGATGAATGAACTTTCGCGAAATGAGGCAAATATCAGTAAATCTATTGATGTGATTTCGTGAAAATAAGACGTCCAGATTCAACAAAATGAATTTTTAAATTCGACTTTTCATAAACCCTCATAAACCTTTTTTACAATGAATTATAAGTAGCGTAGCATCAAATTATAAAAATATTTCAGAAAATACGTAATTAAAGTTGAATTTATTCTGAGTAACGCCATATCGCTTAATGCCTAATCACGGCGACTAAATTCTGCTGGAATGTGCCGAAGAACACGAAGAAAACCATTCCAGATTCTTAACAACGCTCATTATTCGTTGGGAACTGATTTTGCATGCCTGTCGGGTTGTACCGTCGATTCCGAGAAATAAAAATAACTCGAACAGAGACACACTGATCACGAAGGAGGGCGCAAAAAACTAAAATATATGAGGTATAAAGAGACGAAAATGGAATTTGTCCGTCTGGTACTTGACCCTGGGACAAGCAGGGCGTGCCAACGGGACCGTGCAATCGCTGAGTTCAAACGCATTACGTATCACTGATTTCGTATAATCCTCCCAAGGATTTCTTGATTTGATTCCGGGACCGGAGCTTATGATAAATCGATCGAATGAAATTGAGAAAAAAATACTCACAAATGAGCGAGAGTTTCCTGTTGCTTTCATCGACATGAACCAAGCATGGATAGAGGAATGAAAATGAATCCAACTGAAACGAAACGAAAAGGTATCAAAATTACAACACCGCCACAAATTCGATTTAATCTGGCTTTAAACGATTATTTTTCGTTTCAAGTATCTATTTGCTTTGGTCTTTGCCGGTGCTTTTTCCCAATCTTCTAGCTCTCTGTTATTGCAACTTGTTGGTTTATTGATTTTGGATGGTGAACTAGCTGTTCTACCATAACAAAATCTTCCGCTTCAGATAAATGAGCAAGCAATCAGTTTGGATGTTCCTCTCTACTTAAGTTCATAATTTGATGATCTGTAATTTTCAGTTTTATTGTATTTACAGTCTCGTTGAACTTTTTAGCCATTCATTGTCGACGTTGCGATCTGTACGCATTTCGATTTATGCTTCATCTTTCGTGTTCAGCTGAAGTCAGCACGTTTTGGTGCTGATTTATGGTTCGGTTCAAATATTCGCCTACCCGATGATTAGTGGAGCAAACAGGAAGGTGTTTAATGCCAAATAATAGGCTTTATTTTGGTGGGATAGCGTCGACGTAAACTTCCTAGCCAATTAAATTGTGGGATGCGGAGATTTGGCAGGCTTGGCATTGTTTGTTTGATTTTTTTTAGGTATTTAGGTATGTAAATCTTGTGTAAGCCTTTTCGTTACGCGGGCTAATCCCATATTCTATCACCAGAAAGCACAGTTTTGCGTTCAATAATCCTAATACAAATGTGAAGCTTACGAAATAATACTATTATGTTCCTTTTTAATGAGAAACAGGTTCAAGTTTTGCAATTAAAGAAAACATCACAATATGAGTGTCACTTTAGGGATTTTCTTAGGGATTTTATTCGCGCGAGGATAAGTACCGTGTATAAAAACGCAAAAATTCAGAAATTTGTGTAAAAAACACATTTAATGTGGAATACACAAAAATAAAACCGACACCAAAAAGTCAAGAGCGATATCAAAAAATTCACCTGTAAAATCTTTTGCATGATTTATGCCAAAAAAAAGATTCATGCCAAAAAAAGACAGAAACGACATGCAGAAAAACACGCGGTTATTCCAAACCCAACTTAAGACGACTCCAAAACGATCACTTTTATGGCAAACAAAATAATATGTTATTCAACATTGTTTATTTGCAATGTTGTAGCACTTGACGGCGTACATTTTGCGTTCGCATAGGTAGGTACCTATACCTTCATAATAAAACTTCCAGCAATAAAATCTTATGCCTTTTCCATTAGAGACGATAAGTAGGCATGTGTCAACGCTTGCATAAACATCATTCATTCCAGTGTCATCAATCAGCATTATTTTTACGTAATTTAACACAGCTCTCAGATGACTTACTTACGCCTACAGACTACCGGGGGCGAGTTTGTATGGCGAAAAGTAGCACAGCATAATCCGGATTATCATAAAAAACGATCATCACACATTTTCGCCTGCTAAACCCTTTGCCACCAAATGTTCCGTCGGGGCTGCTTCGTTTCGGTCTGCACCTTTTTCGGCACGATACATCCAATCCAAATAAAGTAAACAAGAGATCTTTTCTTTAATTAATTTCAGCACGTTCTGCGGCTAGGGAGCAATGATTTTTAACTGCCGTCTCTTTATCTTTCTAAGAGGCCCTTTTAAGAGTGATTTAGATACAGTCGTTCATCGTTGTCGTTTGGCATGATGGTTTTTGGCTCTCCTCGCCATCTTGGCTCTGCCATCAAACGACGACAACAGCGACGACAAATTTCTAGCATCCAAAAATGTTATTCTTTTACACCGCTGTCTCACCAGGAAACCATGTCGGTTGGTTGTCTGCTCATTTTTGGTTACTAGCAGTGGTGAATCATTTATTTGGCTGAGTCTGCGAAAACGAACCGCGCGCTGTCTGCAGAAGCATAATGTCAAATTCATTGGAGTGGCCAGGATGAGAGACGTTTCTGCTATTTCCAGAAAGTATATTATTAGCGAGTTCGCTTACTCTGAAAATTCATTCAGTGTTGCTTGAGCTACGTTATTTCATGGTACTTCATGCAAAAGTTGTGCGAATCGTGACAAAATTGAGTTTACTGAATCAATAATTCAACAAGATAAAATACATCCAGATATGAACCAGAAGCTTATAATTTCGCTTAAACTTTGCTCATTGTACAAGAAGTCATAGATTCGAATCGTAATACAATTATGGCATGTGATGTCAGGTGGATGATTATCTTTCTTTCATACAGAGTTCTATTCAAGCAACAATGAGTAATATAATAGCTTAAGACAAACATTCCACTTACTTCAACTGTAAATGAAATAAAGTAAATATATCAATATTCCGTTCAAACAAAAGAAGAAGTTAAGTTAAAACTAAATTACTTTAATATTGTATCATGCGCCTACCCTGCGTTTTAACTCTAGTTACGCTAGTGGCAAAACTAGACTATCTAGTGGAGCTAAAACCTGCAAACAGAATGCTAACAGCAGCTTTAGAACTGGATTAACACCTAAGATTTATTGTGACTATGAATAGTTCGGTTAGCTCTTCGCTCTCAAAGACACAGCGTAGATTCTTACAGAGGCTTGATGGTTGACCTATTTCTGTACTAAAATAAATCGACGGATCAAGACAGTAGAATTCTATCTTTTGTATAAGAAAAATCAATAGGAATAAAGTAACATGTAGTAGAATATGTCTAAAATGATTTGTTTTCATTTTAACATTGCCAAACAGAATTTGTAGTCATTTTGGTTTAGTCGACAGTTACTTTAGAAATTTCGTTTGTAGCTACTTGCGACTTCTTTGTATTGCACGTTTACCTTGACGATTATATTCGAAAACCATTTTTGTTTCTTTTCATTTTTCTGTTCGGGTCGATTTACGTTTGAGTGTTAAATTTTTTTCTAGTGTCGAAAAACAATTTTTTTTATCTCTTTTTAAGCCTCTGATCATTTGCGCATTTATATATTTAACCCAGCTTTGATTTTACTTTTTGCTAAACGATTTCTTTTTAAATCACTGCCAATTGGCGACCCAATGTTCAACTTTATTTTTGCTTCGATAAATTATATTGTCATTAGACTACTAGCAAATTTGAGATGTCTGTCTATCATTACTTTTAGCTCAAACCATCGTGACTATACAGAAATGTGAATATACACATTTCATTTTAAATTGCATCCAGATAACAAGGGATAGAAACAAATACCTAAGCTCATGCTTTGTTTTCATGGTATTAAAATGTAACCGGCATGGACACAATATTAAATATACCATATGCAAGATGGATGTGTGAATCAAGCCGGGAGGAGTATCACACAAATTTCTGAAATATGTCGAAACACAGATACCAGCTTACCACATACCAGTTGTTATTATTTTCTCAGAAAGATAATAAATATTACAACACATCTAACCGCACATCACACCGGCACAAGCTGGCGGCCTCAGTAAAATTCGGAGCTTTGTTCAAAATGTATTAGATTGTATTGTAAATAGAATCTCGAGTTTCGCAAAATAAGCAAAGCATAAAGTAATATTTAGTCGTGAAAATCAAGTTCATCTGCTATTTTCGGGCCAGTAGAAGAACTCGTTTCAAGTACGTTAGAAACCACAATGTTATGCAATCCTGACTGTTTCGTGAGCACGGGATAGAAAGTTTTACTCGCTACTCTTTCTCTGTCAATAACGTACTCTAGTACAACTTATAATGGCATGTCAGGCTCATACAGATATTCTTAATATGTGTGTTTTGAAATCGATTTTAATAAAGTAACAATTGATTAGTATAATAGTTGAAGAAGTAACAATTGATTAGTATAGAAGTATTCATTAGTTTAAAACCTTTTAGATTTCAATAAAACTTTGTGGGTGTGTAGGCTTTACTAAACTAAGCGGCTGCTGCCAGCCCCTCAGTAGAGTTGGTGCGAAATCTGTCATTCAATTTTTTTACTTAGATTCCAATCCACATTACACATTACTCATTCATTACTCATAAACGGTATAATATATCGACTTTATTTCAATCACATTTTGTGTTCTGAGTCAAAAGTAATCATGTATCCGTTTTCAAAAAGATTCACAATTTTTGGTGTAAAGTTTGATCTCTAGATTGATAAATGAGCAAGCAATCAGTTTGGATGTTCCTCTCTACTTAAGTTCATAATTTGATGATCTGTAATTTTCAGTTTTATTGTATTTACAGTCTCGTTGAACTTTTTAGCCATTCATTGTCGACGTTGCGATCTGTACGCATTTCGATTTATGCTTCATCTTTCGTGTTCAGCTGAAGTCAGCACGTTTTGGTGCTGATTTATGGTTCGGTTCAAATATTCGCCTACCCGATGATTAGTGGAGCAAACAGGAAGGTGTTTAATGCCAAATAATAGGCTTTATTTTGGTGGGATAGCGTCGACGTAAACTTCCTAGCCAATTAAATTGTGGGATGCGGAGATTTGGCAGGCTTGGCATTGTTTGTTTGATTTTTTTTAGGTATTTAGGTATGTAAATCTTGTGTAAGCCTTTTCGTTACGCGTAAAATCAGTAAAATTCGGAGCTTTGTTCAAAATGTATTAGATTGTATTGTAAATAGAATCTCGAGTTTCGCAAAATAAGCAAAGCATAAAGTAATATTTAGTCGTGAAAATCAAGTTCATCTGCTATTTTCGGGCCAGTAGAAGAACTCGTTTCAAGTACGTTAGAAACCACAATGTTATGCAATCCTGACTGTTTCGTGAGCACGGGATAGAAAGTTTTACTCGCTACTCTTTCTCTGTCAATAACGTACTCTAGTACAACTTATAATGGCATGTCAGGCTCATACAGATATTCTTAATATGTGTGTTTTGAAATCGATTTTAATAAAGTAACAATTGATTAGTATAATAGTTGAAGAAGTAACAATTGATTAGTATAGAAGTATTCATTAGTTTAAAACCTTTTAGATTTCAATAAAACTTTGTGGGTGTGTAGGCTTTACTAAACTAAGCGGCTGCTGCCAGCCCCTCAGTAGAGTTGGTGCGAAATCTGTCATTCAATTTTTTTACTTAGATTCCAATCCACATTACACATTACTCATTCATTACTCATAAACGGTATAATATATCGACTTTATTTCAATCACATTTTGCGTTCTGAGTCAAAAGTAATCATGTATCCGTTTTCAAAAAGATTCACAATTTTTGGTGTAAAGTTTGATCTCTAGATTGATCACCGACATTTGCATTAAAAAATTGACAAAATTTGCCGATTTTACATGGGTTTGCCTTCACACCCACTAACGAAACTACCAATCATAGTAACGAAACTACAGCATTAATCATATTAACCTGGATGAGTCAGCTGAAAAAATTTGATAGCTCTAGCAGTCGAATTTATAACCCTGTTGGCGAATACAGTGAAGTTACTCCGTTCAGAAGTTTGCGCGTTTAAAGAACGCTACCCCACCGCGTCGCAAACGGACATCGTGCGGCATTTTGTGGACGCCGGATACGCCCGTTCCAGCATCTACAATTTCTTGGCACCATTGAACAACAATAAAAGCATCAAAAGAAAGTACGGTTCCGGACGGCCGACGACTCTGAGCGACAAAAAGCTCCAAAGGATGATGAAGAGGAAGACCGAGAAAAAAGTGGCTACATGGCTGCGTGCGCTCACTGTGGATGGCAACGACTGGCAGGGAACTTCGTATTTTACGGAGAAAGGAGAAATTTATATTGTAAAGTGCCTGTGTATTGCGTCGTTCATCAAGAAATTAGGCCGCACCAGACAAAAGTGTTCGTGTTATTTCAAATCGGACTTTTTTGACGTTTCAAGGGAATGAACCAATACATATGGATTATGTTACGGCATAACTACTTATTCAATTTCCTCTCCATCGCTGAAAGCCCGCACCTTTCCCTTGAGACCCCTCGTTAAATTTTGTGCAATGGTGGAGCCAAACTTTTTGGTCACTTCCATCCATTCTATCTTCAACTCCAACTGGTTCTAAAACACCTTGGCCGATTTTTGAATCTTGGCCTTCATTATGGCCTAAAATCTTTCTACTGGATGAAGCTCTGGTCAATTCAAGGGGTTGGCGGTTTTTATTTATTTTTTTATTAATTTATTTATTTCAAGCAACACTATAGTTTACATGAAATGTGGCTGATACAAAAACAACGTATCGTATCTGTACTAACCCAACATCGATCGCGCGTAATGGTATGATACCAGGTGCGGCCAAAATAATGTCAGACGCTTCTAGAGGCAATCGGTGCGGTAAATTTCGCAGTTGATGGTACCCGTTGTGATTTACAGTTTACTCAGTTTACCGCATTGGCATAAGTTTTTTTTGGCGAATTTGTCCACTTTCTTCTTTCTAACGTCTTCCGGAACATCAAACCGTGATTTGGAGACGTAGAACTCCAGCCCCGATATCTGCTTTGCGTCTGCCTTGATGTAGGTTCCGTCATCCATAACCACACACATCGGTTTCGTTAACCACTCTCGATATAGCTTCCTTGTGCGGGGTTTGGCCTCCGTGTTTTGTTGATCACGCCGGTTCGGTGCTTTCCGCACCTTGAATATACGATGCCTAACTTGTTTCATGGTTTACTGAACGAACCAGGCGGAACACTTTGACTTCAGAGCCGCGTCGTGAATCGAAAGGTTCGAACTACGCTTTAAATAATCGAACACCTTCCGGGCCTTCACAGGGTCAGCTGTTTTCAATTTTTTCCACTTCCAACCCGCCGCACAGTCTGCTGGGACTCCTTAAACGATTTTACCACCCGAGACACAGTTGTATGGGTGATTCCCAGTTGTCTTCCGATCCATCTCATGAGCGCAGTCAGAATTTCCATAACGGCGCACAAAATGCTCTGGCGATTTTCTTCTTGTTTAGATGATGTCTCAATAACCACGGAACCGCTTGTTATGAAATTTTGCACATGTAAATAATACACTCCAAACTAGTTATACCCAGCTTCTCATCCGTTTTTACCCATGGACAAAAAAGTTACACACGGATAAAAATGGTGCATTTTTTGAGTACAGGGCTTACCATTAACGCGAAGACGCCGTATGCTGACCGGATCTGGCGTCGTCCCACTACATGCAGCGATCGTTGGAGGAGATGGAGCGATTGGATTTACTACAACAATTTTGTGGCGACTTAGGAGGAATTGATAAATAAAACGAAGAAAGAACTTCAAAACATGTTTACACGCATTTTGTAATCCGCCATGGCGAATGTTCCGGTTAGCTTCAGGAAGGCCGTTCGCAAAAGCGTAGATTTTTTTAGAAGTAAGCTAATATAATTACCTTCCATAGAAAGTTTATCAAACTCAACTACCTGTCTAAGTTTTTTTTATCATTATCTGAAAAAATGTCCATCTTTTTATTCAAAAGAGGTTCAAACATTTTAGGACGGTTTTCTTGGTTATATTTTCAACTCTAAAAAGTCTTATACGCGGTCTCATACAAATTGAAACGCATCCCCCGTGTTACAGAAGACCTTAACTAGTGTATTAGATTTCTTTATTTGAACCACAAGAGTGACATGAGATAATTAATTCTACAAAACTGTCACTCGTTCAGCCATTTTGTTTAGACTCGCGTTGAAAGCTGTGACAATGACAAGTCAATTTTGCAGCGCTCGATTCAGAGAAGCGAAGAACAGTGTAGTGAATAGAGTTATTTGTCGTGAAATTGCTTAGTTTAAGATAATTACAATAGGAAAAAACTGAAATCATAAAACTAATTGCAAATCTGTTCTATTATCGGCCACCACTATCATGCAGTCAGGTTTTTTTTACGTGGTTTTTTTATACGCGGTTTTTTACGAGGTTTTTTTACGCGGATTTTTGAATTTACGCGGTTTTTTTTACGCGGATTTTTGAATTACGCGTTTTTTTACGAGGTACGTATCCCCCGCGTAAAAAAAAACCTGACTGTATTCCCATAGTTGTTGGATTATTTTCGTCAATCTGCCCTTATTAAAACTAATTGGAATAAAACATACTCTACTACACCGTCGTTAAAAATATATGCGGCATCCTGACCATCTGTTTAGCATTCTCCAAGGCAAATTAATACTAATGATATCCTTTCTGTAGATATATAGAATGCGCGTAGGATTGCATTGTAAGCACGTACTATGTTGTGATGGCATAGAAGTTACCATAACTCCCTGGTTTACTATCTGAGAACAAATCGATTGATTTGAATTGATTTATAACGTGAAACAAATGGTTATTAAATATATGTTTTGCGAAGGTTTTTTTCGGCAGAATAAAAAATCAATATATATGTTGAGTTGGAAAAAAAAAGTGGAAAGTAACTATGTTCAGTTTTAAGTTAAATAAACGCAAAAAAGTGAATCAAACTAAACCAGTTAATAGTACATACGATGCCATCAATTACCCTAATTGTACAGTACATGATATAGTACACACTTGAACATTTTTCCTATTCGACCATAACCCGGAAGATTTTTTTTTTGCGCGGACGCATCAATCACATAAAAAAAGAATCCAGTCTATTCAATGTATAGATCTACTTCAAAGGAATAAAAGTGGAGTTTTGAGATTAACTGTTCAGCAGCTCTGGAAACGGTGCGCTTTTTATATTTTATTTCTTTTTCAGGTGTTTAGTTAGAACAAAGGTTGCTCATTTTACCCCGTGTATTCACTATTCTCCTGCCAGGCTTATGCATAATTCACTCGCATTATTCATCTCTATATGTTTGGGTAGTTGTTAATAATTAGTTGTATAGAGAGAGTTTGAGAATAGGTTTATTAATCCGCTTCATCTCGGATCGTCCGAAGAGCAGTCAAAATTAACTGAAAATTGTTTTCAGTTGCCACGAATATGCTCGTTTTAGGATACAGTTAAGCTTCAATAAAGTTCGCTAAATGACGGTAAAATAATAATGACTATAACTGATAGGGAGTTAATAGGAAATGGAAATTTTATCGTAATATAAAGTATGCATTGATGAAACCACACCAGCAATTATTTACTCGCATAATTGTAATAGCTCCCCAGCTGGTCTCGAGGAACGATGCTGGCCTGACAAGCCAGTCGTCGTAGGTTCGAGTCTTGTCTCGGGAGAGACTGTTAGTGTCAGTAGGATCGTAGCGCTAGCCCCGCAATTGTCCTGTACACTTAACGGTTGGCTGCGAAGTCTGTGTATAGTAAACAGAAGGTCAAGTTCCGAATCGGAATGTAGCACCAAGGCTTTGCTTTTTTAATTGTAATTTTATACATATCCTAACGTATATTCCAAACTCTTACTTTGATGAAAATATGTGACCGATGATTTACCGAAATATTGTATCGCCAAATGATTGGTACTAGTATTATTGTATTACGTTAAACGTAGTAAAATAATACAAGCTAAGAAACAAAACGTTATAACTTTTTTTGGATTTCAACAGGACTAAAAGAAACTATCAAACATATAAGTTTGTTACCAATACGGTTCTATAGTGATATTTATTCTTATCCTGTAATGTAATATAGTATATTTTTAGCATCATAATTAAAACCACACATCTCGCTTTAATTTAACCTTAACGAGTTCTCATCGCTGTGCTTTTGACTTAATATGAACCATGCAACCGGGTTTTAAACCTTCCATGCGCGCTAGCATCTCATTATATGTCTAGAAATAGATAGAAGGGATAACGAAGGAATTCAGGTAACAACTAACAACTAACGAACACTGCACTATACGATGTGTGGTAACGAAATTTATCACACTTCTTTATAAAAACGTAGAAATACTCCGCAAAGTTAATGCCACGCAGAGACTGTATATTATTTCTCGTAGGGTGGTCTCATAGTCTTTGTGTTTGCATACATTTTCATGGAACAAAAATCGTTTGTTTTGGTTTCTCAATATTCACACAAAAGCGATAGGTTTCCCTTATTATGCCTTTTTGTGTATAATTCATTGTAGAATGCTGAAAAGATTATTCAAACGGTTATTGTGTTTTCTATCAAATGATTGATACGGGGTGCTTGTCTGTCGTCTAAGTTTGTCTACTTTCTGCAAACATAACTGTGTGTCAGAGCTTTTGTTTAGACTTTTTTTAGAAGAAATCGTAAAGTTCATGGTTATTTAGGGAACAAAAGTATAATACTACGATTACACTTTAGGGGCATTACTACAAGCAAATCCTCAACCAAATAAATGAAAATATATCCTGTTTGTACTCACAAATGTTTAAAAAATCATATTTTATACGAAATTAACATAAAATTTAAAGTAACCAAAATTGACACAAACCGGAAGGTGAAATCAGCGGCTGTAGTTCATCTCCCGACTTCCAGCAACGCAAACGCAGCTCGCAGGTGTCGAATAAGGCGAAAGTCGGACCGAGAGACACGACTCACTTCTGTTCAATGAGTAGCGGCGTGAAATACTCAAAATAATATTTGTTTGCAGTTTCACCAACAGCAAACAAGGCAGGCAATAAAACTCTTCCTTTGCGTTTGCTTCACCCGCGCGAACACAAAAACACACTTTGCACCGTTTTAACACACCCTACGTTTTATTTTCCCGGCTATGCTTTTTTTCTGCTTGTTGATTTTAATATCGCCACTTCACCGCCTGTAGAACGGATTAGAACGAATCCAGTTAACGGCTAACAGCCGAAAAATATGCACCGAAAATAAAATCCTAAAGAATTTATTCCTCACTAAGCTAATTGACGGAAAAGTTTGTTCTCTTGGCTTGCACTTAGCTACCGATGGTTTGGTTTGCGAATCAAGTTTTCACTGTCTCCCACGCAACGCCGGAGAAATTCTATCGCGGGGTTTGCTGCTCCGCAATCCGGTCAACTACAAGAGCGTTGAACTTCTATGCTAAGGAAGCGATGACGTTAACCACAATCCAGTTTAATATTTCCACTTGATTAGGGCAGCACCAACACAAAGTGGCAAACCTTCGGAGCGAATGAGTACGATATCAGAAACGAATTGGAAAGACTTAATCGCAAAAACATCAATCTACTTGAGCTACTGGACACGCAAGGAAGAGTATAATCTCGCGTTTAATTCCGTACATTAAACACAACCGAACGCAACAACGTACAGATGAACAATGATGTGAGACTTCCAGAAGTGCAGCATACAGATCTTAACACATTTGGGTTTCGCCTGTTGAGAAGCATTAAACATGAAAAGCTCCATGCTCACCTGAGTTTAACTCCTGCCGCCTACCGATGTACGTAGAGCATAAACGGGAGATTCTCTCATTCTCAGTTGGCTGACGTACAACTGTATAAGCGTCAACTCAAAGCCAAAGCGGCACAGACGGGGAATTAGACATTACACCATTTTTCTTTGCACCGTACGTAGCCTGTTTGTGACGCTGGCCGAACAGATAGGCAGTCAGACATAAACAGAGAACGAGTGAAAAATAGGATAAGAGCGTGTAGAAGCTCATAGTCTATTCGACATCAAAGATGGACCAGTTGATGATATATGATAGTTCTTTCCAGCTGTTGTCTGTCCCAACTGGTCAGTAACAGCAGCATCTCTATAAAAGATAGTCTAGAACATTATTCAATGGAACATGTATTGCCGGACCGGAGGCAGGTCAAGCCATCGTAACAGCATGAAGCACCGATGCAACAAATCCTAAGCCAGGTTGTGGGTGGTCATGATCGATAGCGGCCACGTTTTCGAACGCGATAGAAATAATGCTGATTTTGAGCACATCATCCATCATTTTGACAAATAGAGCAATTATTCGAGTTTTATTTCCTGTTATGTGGCGGTGGCGTGACAGTAACGGTCATTTAATTGTATGTGTCGCTTTCAATACGTGGCGTTCTATGATAAGTAGCGAACCTATACATTAGAGAAATGACAAGACACTCACCGTTAAGGCAACTGTCAACATCGAAACGGAAAACGGCAATGCAAAATGATACAACTCGCCCGTTTTGATGTTGACAGTTGCCTTAACGGTGAGTGTCTCGGCGTCTCTCTGGTGTATAGGCTGACTAATGATAAGTGAGTCTTCAGCAATGTTCAGTTATTTTCATTTACTGTAGTGAACCTATAGATATGAGAAATGACAAGACACTCACCGTTAAGGCAACTGTCAACATCAAAACGGATAACGGCAATGCAAAATTATACAGATCGCCCGTTTTGATGTTGACAGTTGCCTTAACGGTGAGTGTCTCGGCGTCTCTCTGGTGTATAGGCTGACTAATTTACTGGGAGATACTTTAAAACGTGAATGTTTCTCTGTTCAAATTGTGCTTTGGAGCAAATGGGTGTGCTAAATGATTCAAATTTACTTGTCCTGCGACGCCTTATGGCATCACCAGCGGAGAATGTAATATTCTTAGGAGGAGTGAATTGTTTTGAAATGAAGCAAAGCAAAGTAAAGCCTCGGTGCTACATTCCGATTCGGAACTTGACCTTCTGTTTATTTATACACAGACTTCGCAGCCGACTGTTTAGTGTACAGGCAACAATTACTGGGCTAGGGTTACAATCCTACTGACACTAACAATTTCCCCCGATCCGAGACTCGAACCTACGACGACTGGCTTGAAAGGCCAGCATCGTACCTCGAGACCATCTGGGAGGTTTTGAAGTATTCTGCCAGAAACTTACACTGTGAAACTGCTGTTTTGTCATGTAAATCAAAATTTTAATTGGTCTTAAACTTGTAGATTGGTGTTGTACTGAATGATATGCGTTTTTTACAGAAGATTATCAATTTGCTTAACCCCGTTTACAGACAGGTTTTTCATAAATAAACAAAGGTTTATGAAAAGATCACTGCAAATATAGAAGAGGCAACTTATTCTTGAGTTCACTAGTCTTTTTATATAGAGAGCGTATGTGAAACATTATTTAAGTTTGTCGAGTTATAGACGGTTTAATCTTAGTTTCAGCTGCAGATATGGTTTCATAGAAATGGCTATAGCGAAGTCTAATAACTCAGCCGTCGTATGTTGTAATTCCAGATCGGGTTGCAATTGGCTTTTTTAACCAGATTCACGCGGGAAAAATTTTATGGACATTATCTCAGTCATATATTAAATTTGTTCGATATGTTGCAAAAAATATCATCTCTTCGACATGATATTGAATACTTGAATTTGTATACTGAACTCTATTTGCAACGGAATCACATTATGAAAGTCCACGGAAAAATATCGATTAATCATCAACTCGATATGGATTTCAAAGCTGCTGCTGATAATAGCTTTAGTAATTTACACATTAAAATAAAAGTAAAATTGCATCAACTGAAGTGGTTCAGTGAATAACCCAATCCTGCTTTTCACGAACGATAATAACGGGCATTGTACGCTTCCCATTCCATATTTTCTCTGACTGAGGTTAATATTAATGAAAGCAGTAGAGTTAAAAATATAATAACATCGCAACGTAACGTAGCAACTGGCATAACTAGTAAACGTTTTTTATCCGCTTGTACCTATACACGACGCAATTTACAAAAAAACAAAAGGTTCGCTGTTAATTGATGTTACTATGTTAGCTTATAATGTTGTCATGCTATTCACTCTTTATTTGCGATTGATAATAACCTCATTCCAGATGAGGTCTAGATGCGCTGCGTCTACTATTCTCCATTATCGTTCATGAAAAGCTGAATATTATATATTTCAAACATAATTTCGCGGAAATTCCATAATGAAAGATTTCGTAGGCTGTTCCAAGAAAAGTAGTATTTACCCTCTAGTGTCCTGTATAGTGAATCTTTTACAGCAATTTTCACAAATTTTATTTTTCCAAAAATAAAGATTCAAACGAAGCACGAAAATTTTTTAGATTAGCTCAAATATCTTAAAAAAAAACTTTAAATAATGAAGAAACACGCCAGATATGTAGAAATGATAAGACATTAATTAACCAAATATTCGAAAAATATGGTGTATTTTTAAAGTAACACAAAATAATTCAGGAACGAGAGCATTTTTTTCTAATGCTGTTTTAATTTTTTTTATTCGATGATAAAGCTGTAATTTCTTCAAAAGATTTTTTCACTCGCGGAAAATACTCAGTTTGGCAAGCCATGGCATCTAAAGTTTTATAGTTCTAGACTCTAGTATCTATGTTATACGACAAAAATCTTCGGAACAAAAGGAGCCCGAATATATATCATTTTAGGTATTCAAGAATAGCTGATCATGTGGTGTTGACTTTGTTGCTAAAACAAAATTTTAATTGCGTGTTTTTTCACATCAAGGTGATCGTTATCGGATTGAAGCAAGGCAAACCCCACAGAGTGGTCAACCATAAGTATCTCTAAACTACGACAGAGTGGTTGTTTATGTACTTCCCGTCTGACTGGTGTGACCTGCATGAATAATCCAAAACACTTCAGATTCGCACAGCCGCATGAGCGCAAGGCAAAAGTCATAAAAACTTGTACCTCGGCCACGGTCTAGGTCATTTCAATACGATCAAATATTGATAACTTACAGCGTTCAGAATAATAGATAATGTCATGCTATTGCTTACTAGTCAGCGCAGTGCTATTGGCTCGACTTGGTCCATCCTATCCGTAACTGAAAACAGCATCGAACTACTTCATTATTGTTTATTCTGCAAACGTAATTCTCTTCCTGCATCAACTAAGCGCAAAAAGTACTTGTCGAGCCAGAACGTGAAAATGCAAAACAAACATCACAGAAACTCTATATGAAAAAAGAGTGTAAAAACCTTCGTGACGAAGGAATGCATCACGTCTGCTGGTTGCCATCACCACGATGTCCTGCCTGATCCGAAGCCATACGGCAGGGTAACTCGATAACGGGACGACATCAGACGTCAGTACGAAGGCAGAGCGGATGAATGGTTAAGGAAAAAATAAGCAATCTACACATTCGAGTCACCTTCTAATATAAGTGTATTGCATATTGCAAATCAAGCTTAGCAAGCTTGTTTATTACGATCATGTACTTAAGTGTAAACAAGTAAATAAAGCGAATGTTTTGTTTACTCTAGAGTGCTGTTTGAGAAACAAATACAGTAATATTGTGATAACAGTAAGATTAATTTGCCTTTTTAATAAAATAAAAAACCTTCCGGCTAGAAAGGCTCTAAGCTTAATTTAAATGATTATCAACCAATCTGAAATTCTTTTGTAAACAAATGCTATAAAACATTGGCTCGGAAAGCCACCGTAAAATGGAACATTATATGCTCATAAGCTTTATCAAGTAGATTACGGTGAATAACTATTTATATCGAAGTCCGCATTAAGGACAGTATCAATTATATCTAGGTAACGTAGCATTCAGTAACGACAGGATGAAATGTATGTACCAAAACCGTTCGCTAATAAATCTTAATAAATTTTAAACCTACGCACAATAGTCAAAAATTTCAAATTCCTGGTCGATTCCCCCAACATACAAGCACTAATTCACTCCAATAGATAACGGCACGCCGCGTCGCCATTGGCTTTACTTTTCCCCGTAAAATATTCTTCTCGATTGAGGACAGCTAGCATTGGCACAGCCATTCAGCGGAAAATCAATATATTAGTCCTTGTCAATAATCTATAACAAATTACATTTTAATTGTGCACCGCCTGCTTCTTCGATGCGTCGACATGATAAATGAGCGTCCAATGGAGTGAAACTCATTATAGATATATTATAATAATTAAAGTTGCTCTTGAGTCGAGTATAATGAAATCAATTACGACAAGCTCGCGTAACTTATTTTTAAAACACCCAGCTCTTTTTAATTAGTTCGACGACAAGGGAATGCGGGAAAAGAATACGTTGCTAGTGGGCTGCTGTGTGCTTAACACGAGATGTGCGGATAGGTCAGTGGTTGCCGTCTGTACCCAGCCAGACAACTATTCCTCAAGCCGGGCAGCCACAAAACATTTTCCCAGCGGAATAAGTTAATTAGTGCGCACGCCAATGGATTGCACGTCGGACACGGCCGAGACAAGGGTTCAGTATCAGAGCCGGTCTGCTTATCAGTTGTATTAGTAACAAAATTATGTGAGAAAACTAAAAACCTAAATCAAAATGATTTGCAACCTGATGTCTTTGGAAAAATAGCTCAATATTTGGCTATAGTTAATACTCAACATTCACATTGTTCGAACAACTGATTATTTTTAGGGTTTACACGAGAAAGACTTCACTCGGTGTGATTATTTTCGAGTGAAAATGTACGTGATTGTAAAGTTTCTAATTAAAAATATGCTGATAACTAATTTTTATAATTTAATTTTTTTTTTTTGACTCTAGTAATGAAGATAAAAAATTAAATTAACTGAGAATATGATAGTAGAAACTACGAAAAATATAGTTCAACAGGTGGGACTCGAACCCAGGAAGTTGTAGGTTCGAGTCCCACCTGGTGAACTATATTTTTCGTAGTTTCTACTACCCCAGTCTTGTCCACTTACTCATCTTTGTGCATTTATCAACACATAAATTGCATTATATCAGTTTTTTAGTATGCATTGTGATGAGCAAGAAAAAGAGCACAACCTTATTGAGCGATGCCTTTGCGCGTAGGGAGTGTGGAATATAACTACACACATGAGTAGGCGAGCCAAACTGCGTGTTGTTGAGTAAATTTACTGTGTCTGGGCTAAATTTATCATAGATCTGCACCGTGATAGTAAAAAAACTCAGTGAGCATAACACAGTGAGAATAGCGCAGAGCCCTACGTAAACGCTACAGAACAGGTTAGGTGTTAGAGAAACAGTCAGAAAAGTTTTCCCAGCTAAAATTTTCATCATAGTGCCCTTATCAATGTGCAATAAATGTGCGCTATCTACATTTTATCAATTGCAATCGAGAAAGTTTCTCTGCGGGAGCTTTATGCGCTTACTCTTTACAATACAAGCTTTCTGATGTTGCGTATTTTGCTTTTTTCACACAGAGTGCATTTGCTTTTAGTGCGCGAAAAAAATTATCAACTCATCCGTTTTTTTTTTTTTTTTTCAACATGCTTCAGTGTTCTGTGCAAATTATATGAGCCTCTTTGTTACACACGATGAGTATACCTGAGGTCGGACTCGATTATCCGGAGACTCGATTATCCGAAGTCTTGATTATCCGAAATTCGATTATCCGGAATTTCAGCCTCGATTATCCGGAATTTAATTTTTTTGTGTTCGTTTTCAATTTTCATTCCGAAATGTCACCTTTATCATCCCTTCTGGCATATTTGGTACCATTTATGTCACTTCCGGCATGTTTGGGAAATGTTCGAATTAAGTGGAAATAATCATTGTCCAATTTATTTTTTTTTGCTTCTCAATATTTTACCCCTTTTCGCTTCAGAAATAGTTTTTGGTTACGCCACTGCATCATAAATGTAAAATGAAAAAAAGAAAATATTTATTCTATGTTCGTTAATAGCAAATTTGAATATTTTTCCTGTGATTCAATTATTCGAAAAACTCGATTATACGGAATGAAAATTTTGTTGATGTTCCGGATAATCGAGTCCGACCTGTATCATATTTCCAGTTAATTTGATTTTCTATCTTTATTCCTACATTTACTCCTTGAACAAAACATTTAATAATTTAGATTTAAAACGAACATATTGGATGCTTTTTCCAGAGTATCCATCTCATACTCTTCCGGATCTCATAGACAACACAACAGACATACTAGCTGACCCACCAAACTTCGTCCCGCTCATTTTTCTTTATTTTTTTAATTTCAAACTTTTTCAATTAATACATCCAAAGATTGACCTTACGATTTGTTTATAGTCTGCAAATGCATGACGAAACAGTTATTGGATAAGTTCAAAATTAAAAGACAAATCGATCGCAATGGTTGGTTTTATCGGAATGATAACATCCTTGCCTTTCCTGTACATCACGTGGTTTTCTAGAAATACCCATATTGGGCGGAAGTCGTCATTTTTGAATCCGAAATGGCGTCCAGAAATGATTCTTAGCTTCTATCAGACACCGGAAGGCGTCATTTTGGATTTTGAAATGGCGTAGTCAATTTGTGCTCTCTGTGCATCATCCTTATTCTGTAAAAAAAAAAACAAATTAATCCACCTAGCGGTAAGACCCAGCCTTTCTCTTTCGAACTTATTATTTGTTAAAATAGATTTACACGAGCACTTTAATTTTTAGAAATGAAATACACTTTGAAAATTTTTGCTGAATGTATTTTCACTCTAAATAACGAATTTCTGGTAGTCAACAGCACACCTATACCGAAAATACAAAACCTAACATTCACACACATAAGAGCATTCATTGACAGATATACATGCTAATATAATATGTATGCTAAAGAAGAAATGAAATGATAGAAATTACTTTAAATTTCAAACACTTCAATTCCAAGCAACGCAACGTCGAAATAGTACAACATCAAAATTAAATGATGTTAGGGCCACACATTTTGATCGAAGTTACAGTTTTGAAAAGTCTCCGGGTTACATTTCTTTCCATGACTTTTGAACCACATGTTTAAACGTTATCAAATTCATTGGTTAAGGGTTTTCAAGACAAGCCCGTTCATTTACATCCAACTATGTTAGGATCGGTTGTGTAGTTTCTATGGCAATTGAGTTTCGTTATTTTTACAATTTGGTACATAACGGACAACACATAACAGACAAAGTTATAGTCACATTACGATAAAATTCGATAGGGTTTTTTGAGGTAACTAGACCTTTAATACAACAGTAATTTCGTAAAATTTATTCAGCTACCTATCTCTAAGGAAAATGAGTGGGTTTTAACAGCCTCCGAAAAACGTTTCCACTAATAACTTTTGAACCACATGTTTAATCATTATTAATACCATTAGTTAAGGATTTTCAAGACACTTTCCTTTGACACCAGTTTTGTTAAAATCGGTTGTGTAGTTTGAGAGATAATTATGTTTCGTTTTTTTTACATTTTCGTACATAACATCTAAGCTAAAAATCCGATTACAATGAAACTCAATAGCAACCTATGAGGCAACTAGACTTTTCATTTGCAACTGATTTCATGAAAATCGGTCTCACCATCTCTGAGAAAAGTGAGTGAGCTTAAGCTTGGTTTGGTATATGCTTTGATTTTATAACGTGATTCTACATTTTTATAAAATAAAGTTGCCAACCGATTACAATGAGTTTCAATAGCAATCTATGGGACAACTAGACCTTTCATTCGAGACTAATTTTGTGAAAATCGGTACAGCCATCTCTGAGAAAAATGAGTGAGTTTAAACAGCCTCTTGATAACATTTCTTTACATAACTTTTGAACCATATGTTTAATCGTTACAAAATTTATAGGTTAAGGATTTTGGAGACAGCCCATTCATTTGACACCAATTTTGTTCAAACCGGTTGACCATTTTGATACATAACCTTTAAACTAAAAATCCAATTATAATGAAATTCAATAGCAACTTATGGGGCAACTAGTTGGAATTAATTTGGAAATGGAAATCGGTTCAGCCCTCTCTGAGAAAAGTGAATGACAAAAGACAGTTGCACATACACACACACGTACACACACGTACACACACATACACACATACACACATACACACATACACACATACACACAACCGTGGTTGGACCACCGTGGTGGACAAAAAGCGGCAGAAGCGGGAACGACGCGCGAAGCGCGGCGACCGCAATAAGAAGCCGCAAGGGGCGAACAGGCGGAGCAAATCTAAACAGGCGGAGCGTCTAAATTACCTGAAGTCTTGAAGGCCATGAGAGGCGAGTCAAAGCTCAAAGACCTCGGCGCAGATGTCAGGTCAATTCGCCGGTCACGCACCGGCGCGATGATCCTCGAACTCCGCAAAGAGGCAAAGGGTAAGGGCTGTGCCTATGAAAAGACAGCCCAGAGGTGCTAGGCGAGGAGGTTCAAATCCGAGCCCTCACTCCTGAGGTGACTCTTCAGCTTAAAAACCTGGACGAGATCACCGAAGGGTGCGACATAGCACAAGCCTTCGAGCGAGAGTGTGGAGTGGTAGTGACCGCGGAGGCAGTTCGTCTCCGCAGGGGCCCGGCCGGCACCCAGGTTGCTACCATAAAGCTTCCACTAGCGGAGGGTAACAAGGCCCTGAAGAAGGCCACGTTGAAGGTGGGTTGGTCGGTCTGCCTTCTGGGCACCTTCCAACAGCCTGACGTTTGCTTCAGGTGCTTTGAGCGGGGGTATAAATCTTGGTCGTGCAAAGGGCCCGACAGGTCCAATTTAAGCCGCCACTGCGGTGGCGCAGGCCACAAGGCTCGGGACTGCGGTGCACCTCCCAAGTGCCTGGTATGCACCGGTAAACGGGACGCCAAACACGCCATGGGAGGCCTCAAGTGTCCGGCTGTACGGCCGGCTACTAAGCCGCAGGCCTGAGGGTGATACAATTAAACCTGAACCTGAAACCTGATTAAACCTATGCGGCGCAGCAGTTGCTACACCAAGCAGCTGCTGAGTCGTTGTTGGACGTGGCCATCGTCTCGGGCCCATACCGCATCCCAACCGGAAACGGTAACTGGGTATCGGACAAGTCTGGGAAGACGGCCATTTTCACGACAGGCAGGTCCCCGGTTCAGGAGATTGTGTCGACCTCCAGAGAGGGATACGTTATAGCCAAAGTGGATGGAGTATTCTACTGCAGTTGCTATGCTCCGCCAAGTTAGTCTACCGAAACGTTCGCACAGATGGTCGATCAAGCAACCGTGGAACTGACGGGCCTATGGCCGTTGGTGGTAGCGGGTGACTTCAACGCTTGGGCTGTCGAGTGGGGAAGTCGCTGTAAAAACCAGAGGGGCCAGGTCTTGTTGGAAGCTTTGTCAAAGCTCAACTTAGACTTGGCTAACGTTGGTACGAAATGCACCTACAGTAGGAATGGTGCGGAATCGATTATCGATGTGACATTCTGCAGCCCGGGACTGATCACGAACTGGAGGGTAGACGACAGCTACACGAATAGCGACCACCAATCGGTCCGCTACGAGGTAGGCGTACGGAAGCAAGCAGCGAGTAGGGCCAATATTCCATCCTTCTACGACTGGAAAACATCGCATTTCGATGCAGATGTCTTTGAACAGGCAATTAGATGGAAGCACGAAGGGGGTGAACCACTCCCGGGTGTGGACCATCTAAATTCGATACTGTCATGGGCGTGCGACGCCACGATGCCTAGGTATCGTCCGCCTAGAGAGGGTAGACCACCGACATACTGGTGGAGCGAAACGATAGCAGGCCTACGCAGTGCATGCCTCCGTGCAAGACGGAGGATGCAACGCGCGCGTTCCGACGAGCAAAGAGCGAAACGCGGTGCCGCATTCAGATCCGCTAAGGCAACGCTTAAGAGCGCAATCAGAGCCAGTAAACGAGCCTGTTTCGAAAGACTCTGTGCCAGTGCCAATTCGAACCCGTGGGGTGACGCCTACAGGATCGTTATGACCAAGACTAGAGGTGCGCTAGCCCCGGCTGAACAATCACCAGCGATGCTAGAAACGATCATTCAGGGCCTCTTCCCATGTCACGAACCAAGTCCCTGGCCTCCGGCTGACGAGTCACCACCAACCGTGAGTGACGGCAGTCGTGCAGAGGCAGACGATGCGGTAAGGGTGACAGAAGATGAATTGATCGAGATCGCAAACTCCCTCAAGGTAGGCAAGGCTCCGGGACCAGACGGAATCCCGAACTTGGCCATCAAAGAAGCCCCCGGGTTGTTCAGGGCGGTCATGCAGAAATGCCTTGACGACTGCCTCTTCCCGGACGTGTGGAAGCGCCAGAGGCTGGTGCTGTTGCCGAAGGTTGGGAAACCACCAGGCGACCCATCGGCAAACAGACCAATCTGCCTGCTGGACACCGCGGGCAAGGTGCTTGAGAGGGTAATCCTCAATAGACTGGTGAAATATACAGAAAGCGAGAACGGTCTATCAAGCAACCAGTTCGGTTTTCGAAAAGGTAGGTCCACGGTGGATGCAATTCTCTCCGTCACCAGAACGGCTGAGGTTGCAATCCAACGCAAAAGGAGGGGCATTCGTTACTGCGCGATCGTCACGCTCTACGTGAAGAACGCGTTTAACAGTGCCAGCTGGGACTCCATAGCCTTGGCGCTACAGAGTCTCAGAGTGCCGACGCCGCTGTACAAGATTCTGGGTAACTACTTCCAGAATCGAGTGCTAGTGTATAACATAAACGAGGGTCAGAAAAGCGTCCCAGTTACCGCAGGTGTACCGCAAGGTTCCATCCTGGGTCCGGTACTGTGGAATGCGATGTATGACGGCGTGTTAAAACTAACACTCCTTCCAGGGGTGGTGATCGTGGGCTTCGCCGACGACATAACTCTTGAGGTCTATGGCGAGTCAATTAGAGAGGTAGAGTTAAAGGCCGCGCTATCCATACGCGTAGTGGAAGACTGGATGCACTCCAGGAAACTGGAGCAAGCGCACAATAAGACTGAAGTTATTGTTGTAAATAACAGAAAGTCGGAGCAGGAGGCATCGATCAGTGCTGGTGCATGCACTATCGCCTCAAAACGCTCCCTGAATCTTCTGGGGGTTATGATCGACGACAAGCTCACGTTCGGGAGCCACGTCGATTATATCTGCAAGAAAGTTTCCATGGCTGTGGCAGCGCTATCTCGCATAATGGCAAACAGCTCGGCGGTCCGTAGCAGCAGGCGCAAAGTCCTTGTTAGCGTGACCACGTCCATACTCAGGTATGGAGGATCAGTGTGGTCCAAGGTATTGAGTACCTCGTGCCATCGCGGTAAACTCGAGAGTACGTACCAGCTAATGTGCCTAAGGGTCGCTTGCGCATACCGAACAGTGTCGTACGAGGCGGTTTGCGTCCTGGCTGGCATGATGCCCGTCAGCATCATCTTCAAAGAGGATGTAGAGTGCTTCGACCAACGCGACACGAGGGGTATACGCAACACCATACGGTCATCTTCAATGGCCAGGTGGCAGCGGGAGTGGTCCAACACTACAAAAGGTAGATGGACACACCGACTCATTCCAGAGTTAGCATGCTGGATTAATAGGCGCCATGGGGAAGTAACCTTCCATCTGACAGATCCTGTCAGGCCATGGCTGCTTTAGGCAGTACCTGCATAGGTTCGGGTATGCCGAGTCCCCTATGTGCCCCGCTTGTACGGGTGCGGAAGAAAACGCGGAGCATGTGTTCTTCACATGCCCGCGTTTCGAGCGGATACGGTACGAAATGCTGGTAATAAGTGGGATGGACACCACGCCAGAGAACATCGTGCGTAAGATGTGAGAAAATAGGGAAATCTGGGATGCGGTCATCACGTCCGCATCACAGATCGTTAGTATTTTGCAGGGCACCAATCGACGGGAAACCATCGATGTGCCCCAGTTAGTTAACGGTTAACTAACTGGCCTGTATAGGCTGCTCTGCTACCCATAGAAGTAAGTGCGAAAAGCACGACTGGCCCTCTCCCTGAAGTAATGCCTAACGGCGGTCCCGGGGAGACCAAGGGCTTTAGCAGTTCAGCTTAAGGTTGCTCAGCATGGGTAAAAGCAGACACATACACACATACACACATACACACATACACACATACACACATACACACATACATACATACATACATACATACATACATACATACATACATACATACATACATACATACAGAAAATGCTCAGCTCGTCGAACTGAGTCAAGTGATATACGACATTCGGCCCTTTGGAGCACTTTCATACCTTTAGTTTTTGCAGTGATTGCTATACCTTTCTGGGAGAAAGGCAAAACCCACATCGAATGGTATTCAGCCATTTTTGACTGTTTTTCAGAAACTGAAAATCGCCATCTTAGAATTTAAAATGGTGTCTGAGGTCAATTGTGGGTTCCATTTTTTTTTTGTTCACATCAACATTTATTTGACACGGCACAATACAAAAAATGTTTAACAGTGCCATTTAAATTTAGTGTCTTAATTTTTAAAGTATCTTAAAAACTAAAAGCAAATTTTTTATCCTCGCTGCCGACTACGAGCTAAATTTAATTCTAGAATTTTACCTAACATGTTTTTTTTAATTGCTGGTTCGCTGTTTACTGGGTAGTCTCGATAGTTTGGTTCCATTTGTTTGAATAGTTTTCGATTTATTTTTCCCTTTCAGAGAAAGGAGAGGTGTCTAGCAATCATTCAGAAGATTATTATCCTTAAAAACATCCGAATGCCCAATTTGTTTTTCTTTGCTTGATTAGTTCTTAAATTATGCAGGAATTTGTGTTTCATTCGTATGGGCCCCTTTTTTCCAGATGAAAGAAGGGTGTCAAACAACCACAGAAATAATATTTGCTCTTAAAAAATCCACACGTCAAATTTGGTTCCATTTACTTGATCAGTTTTCGAGTTGTTCAGAAATTTGTGTTTCATCTCTATGCCCTCCCCCCACCTCCAGTCTCAAACAATTATAGAAACCTTTTAGAACCCCCTACAGCTACATACAAATTTTCACGTCGATCACACCACAATTATGGATCAGACACAATTTTGAGTCACTTTTACAAAAAATTGTCTATTATCATGAAATCTTCCTTTTATTGAATGCTACGCTGTTGAATGTTGTAATAATTGTTTTTTTTTTGTATTCTCGATGGTTTTAGCCTGTGACTTAGTCACCTCATTTGTCAGAATTGTGTACTTTACTATGTAAGTCATATTTTACATTCCAGTCCATACCTACAAACCAAAGAAGCGCATTGCAAATCAAATAAGGAAGCAGACGTTAAAGCATATATGGTTAATAATTTCTCCGATAGTATAATTTCAGGCTTGTTTGACCCTTCACATTGTGATGCACAAAAAATATGTTTTTGAAATTTTTCTTCAATTTCTGCTGTTTATCGAAGGGTGATTATTAGGGTGGGGAATCGTTATATGGAAAAAACGAAACCTGATAGCAGAAAGCCAGAACCAAGTTTTTTTTTGTTCTATTTGGAGCCCCAAACAATTCTAAATTTATCGGAAGTCGATTGGTTTAGTTTCCGCTTGGCGCATTGCATTACAAATTTATATGGAGATTTGTATGGAAAAACCAACTTTCTTGCATTTTTTATTCTAAAGAGCTCAAAATGGCTCAAACCACAGGTTTCATGACTTCAAGTGGTAGGTTTTTTGATGGCTAACAACTTGGCCGAAGACATTGAAGAGCTAGAGCGTCCCAAAAAAACTGGAGCTGTTCAAAGTTAAGTATTTCCAAATTTATGCTGCAAATCATTTTTTCTGCCAACACTACCAGTGTACCGGCGTTAGTCAGATATCCATAAGAAGTAACCTCTGAAACACGTTGTAGATTCTACCTATGCCTAGAATATTGACCTGAATTTGTTTGTTTGATCCAGCTGAGTGTATAAACTCGTTACGACAGGTTATTTCTGATGGGAATCCTACTGGCGCCGGTGCATTGGCAATGTTGGCAGAAAACAAGATTTTCTGCATTTAAATTAGCTTTTCTTAGGGACATCCTAGCTCTTCAAAGTAAAGTTGTTAGGCATCTAAAATACTATACTTTTACATAATGTAGTGCATTATTAGATTATTATTGAGCTCTCTAGAAAGGTAAATGCAAAAAAGTAGGTTTTCCTATATAAATTTTCATACAAATTTGAAATGCAATGCGCCAAGCGGAGACAAAACCAATCGACTTCCGGTAAGTTTAGGGTTGTTTGGGGCCGCAGAAGAAAAAAAACTTGGTTCTGGAAAATCGATCACTTTTCCCCACCCTAGTGATTATAGCCATTATATAATAAAATTCTAATTCTCTATTCGACGATATATATGTGGTCAAAATCTGTTGTAAATTTATTGACAAATCATAGTGTCATTTTTCATGGTACTGGTGTTAAAGTAGTTTTTGCGCTTGTACCACTGGTAACTACTATAGTAGGACGTAGTTAGAAGTGAACAAAGAACGGGCTTTAATATCTCAGCTGAATAACCTTCTATTGTATATTTTTCGCCAATTGGAAGAGTCGGCATTTGCATTAGGGATGTAACGGATATCCGCATCCGCATCCGCAAATGCGGAACATCCGCATGAAAATTGACATCCGCATCAACATCTGCATCCGTAATCATATATCCGCATCCGCATCATACCATGCAGATATTGAAAGAAAATATCGCTTCATAAAATATTGCAGAAAAATTTTCCTTGGTGTATTTACTGCTCGCCCAAATAACTTTTGCACTGGGGAGGGGCATAGTTATGTGAAAAAAGCAAAATATAACCCAAGGGATGTTACGGATATCCGCATCCGCATCCGCATGAAAATTGACATCCGCATCAACATATGCATCCGTAATCACATATCCGCATCCACATCCGCATCTGCAGATGTCTGAAAAATCACATCCGTAACATCCCTGATTTGCATGATTACTGTTTTGTTATTTATTCTGTATCCATTTTTTTACACGAAAATTGTTTTCCGTATGAGAATCGATATAACTTTAATAAAGAAGCAATGTAGCCGCAACTTTATCTTTAATTCAACCTTATGATCCCTTGTTCGAACAATAGCAACATTCAGCACATACTGAACAATGGTTATTTTTTATCCCCCTGTTACTATGGTGCTTCTAGCTTAAGCTTAAGTGAAACGTAACCTCTACCAGTTGACTGCGTTACCACGAACGACGAGACTCGTCACCGCTGATTAATCAATTTGTCGCCGCTATTTACAGTTTGTTGGGAACTCAATCGGCCATTAAATTGTTATGTGCTAAACGTTTGCACATGATAGCGCTCTGGTATTGCAGTACATTCTTCACTTACAGGACCCGCGGCAATATGATATCTAACTACTCTCTATGGTGAGGATGCGGACGTCTGGTCCTCTCCTACCACCACTTCATGATACCATGCTACACTGAACGGCTGTGAGTTGCATTCAAATCCAGTCCCCAACAGGCGATTGGCCGGCAGCATCAGCATCTGTTTGGAGAAGAGAATAAATTTTGCACTCCAAAGCCTGAGGTCAATGGATTAGAACGAAGGCGAATAGTAGCACAACAATGCCTGGTAGACAACCGGCTATGGATGTGATTAAATACTTCCTGCACATTTTTAATCGTGTCATTAATCATCATGTTTCGTGATTAATGTCATACGCTATGTCGCTCTGACTTCCACATCATGTAACATTTACTGTTACTGAAAGAAAAATAGTTTCACTCTTATTTTACTCCTAGGTGATCTATAAGTGATATGGAACACTTTAAAGGCCCAAATGAAATGATGTCATGAAATATAATACCTGTTCAGCGCAAAAACAAGTTTCAATAACAAAATAAATGGTTATTTACTTTCTTCAACAGTCACATAATGTCATCATCGTCCACCAAGATGCACTGGGTAACCCAAACCAAAATTTTGCTCGGGAGTTTCTTTGAGCACTTTCTGCTTTTCGCATGTTTTCAAGTCATGTCTGCGCTTAATCTTCTGGGTCATTCCGATATTTTTCTTAAATTTCTTAGAGGCAGATTTGTATAAAACAGCGTATAATCCTCGACTCTCCGGTCCAATTCAGGGTTGCCATTAGGGAGCACTCATTACCAATCTTTTCGATGATCCGATTCACGCTTTCGGGATTAATTTTAGTTCGTTTTGCGATTAAGTTGAATGTTACTTTCGGTATACCACATTCTTTTTTTACCAACTCGATCCGCGACATTTTGAAAGCAACTTTGTAAACTGAGCGAAATGACTTGTGTCCCTAACTTTGACATGTAGACAACATAGTCTGTGAAAACACTGTAGAGAAATTTGCACCTTTCTGTGTGTAAAAACGTATTAAACATTCATGACTGCTTTTTGTTATACTTTTTTGACAATAACCAGCGCGCAAGAATTGTGGCAAACAGCCATAGTTACCAAAAGGTATATAAAACTACAGTCTAGATATCCTGTCCTTATAATCGCTCATCACTCAAAGTATCCTAAAAATTCTGTGATATTTGTTTAATTCTTAGCGAAGAAGAACACAAAACAAGGTTAATTCAATTAACACTAACATTGAAATACATACCTGCATTCAAAAAAATGATACCCCGCCTTATTCAGCCCAAAACACTGTGTGGAACAATATCGCTGCAACTTAGCCGTCCAAAGACGATGCACCGAGAACTACATATTTAAAAACCGTCAAATATTCGGCTTAAAACACATACAGATGTTTTTTTTTTCAACACCAGCCGATTAAACTTCGCTATGTTGACTATTAGGAAGAACTAATTTCGTATTATTTGTGGTATTTTACTTCAAGAGAATCCAAACGTATTCAAAAAGATGAAAAAGCATAGTTGAAACACGTCAGAGACAAAGTTGTAGAATGTAGTGTGTTATTTCTAGCGAAACAATTATTAAAAACTTGTTTTAACTTTTTGAAATGTCACATAATATATTGTTTTTGAAGTAGGTATTTTATATAAGAATAGAACAGAGTGTAGTTGAGTTTGACGTGAAATTCACAGAGCGAATGGTAAAAATAGAAAAAATGTACCTACTTAATATTTCATAGCCAAACCAGTTTATACCACCCATAGTCCTATGACAAGCCTGCGCTTGTGTATAATTATCAAATAAATGTAATTTCCACAAATATAACGAAAATTATGCATATGACTTCTTTACAACAAGTGAAGATTTCAATTTGAAATAATCAAGTAACTTGAAGATTGATTATATATAAACCAAAATTTCGTAAATAAATGAAATCTCAAATCAAAAAATTATTCAATAATAATCAATAAGGCTGTGACTGAGCTGAGGGTAATTGTCTAATCTAGTTACACATTCACAAACAGCTAATTTGGTAGATACTCAGACTGATGATATATGTGTATGACTTGTCTAATTAATGGTGCCTCAATTTTTAAGGGTTCACTTTTTAAAGGAAAGCAGCGTTTAACATGGACATTTAGCATCAATACAGGCAAAATACAGAACATGCACTCACGCCTTAAGTACAGAAATCAAAATTCTGCTCATGATTCTCGCTCGTGGAGTTACTGATTGCATGCAAATACCAAATTGAATTGAATTGATTACTTGTATAATGCAGAAATTATGGAACGATTCTTGCACCTCATAGGCGGCATTATTCAATCAGACGTCGCCTTTCTCTGACAGCTGATTCAGGAGACTTGAATTAACGGTAGATCGTGGGCGGTTGCATGTTTTGTTTGCCCAAGACAAAAGCGAATAATTGAAAAGTTAGCTAGCGCCTGTAGTGTAAGGTGGTGACGAATGAGGCGCGAACGACTAGAAAGGTGTATAACCGGATTTACATAATAACATCGTTTAAATGCATGATATCGATTCTTTTTCAGCAAACAGATTACTAAGCACTCATATTTTCGCCTTCGCATCCCATCAAAAACCAGTCATCAGACGAGTGACTTAAGTGATGCAAAATTACGTGCTGCTTTTTTTCATTTTCCGTTCGCAAATATGAAACCTTCGTTCCTTGAGGGAATATTAAACACAGTCGCCCCCATCTGCTAGGGAAAAGATAGAACGGCGCGAAGACAACTTTTATGACTCTTCAGCGGAAGTCAGGCCTCTTGAGTTACTTTCTCTTCTTTTTCTACACTTTTATTATATCAGGTCAACATACGCCCCTCAGTTTTATCATAATTACGTAATTATCGTAGCCACGTGAATGAAAGTTCTTCTGCTAAATTAGTATTATATTTTTGTGGAGTACACATTTTTCAACTCTAATATGATACCTCTCACAAATTAAGCACGTGTGATTTGCATAATCGAATTCAATTACCTTCGTTCTGGAAATACTTACTTAGACAGAAAGCCGCAGAACAAATAGCGGATTAAAATTTAAAAAAAAAAAACGACAGCGAGAAAATGAATTTTATAATAATTAGGCTTATCTTTCATGTTACAGGAAAATGTGAAAAAGCAGCTTTTTGAAACATTATATCACATTTCTGGAACCATCGAAAAAATGATAGCAATAATCGAACAAATGGAACTAGACATTTCTGTCAAAATTATTTCGACTTGTTTTTCTTTTTCAATTTTCATCATTCATCATTTTCATCAGAATCTCCTTGATGGCGAACAGAGTAGTTCGTGTTATTTTGTGGTGATATTTAATCGTTATTTTACGTGTGAAATAGTGAAGTCACGGTAGATATATTCTAACGTGTTTCGGTAGTGAATCTACACAAGGCTAAGTACAAGAACAGTTGCTTAAGCAGCTTGTTCGCATTAAAGTTTGTTTAAATAAAATCCCCCCAGCGCATTAGCTGCGGTGGTGATCTTTTTTTTTGCCTATCTCTTGTTTCCCTGCATGTCTGTTGGTATAGCGTCCCGTGTTAACGTGTGTTGTGTGCGATGATTTGTTGTGGCTGTGGAACGGCAATTGTCCTATCGGATTTGCCGTTGAAATGTGTGGGCTTCAACTGTGCACGTTTGTTTCACTACAAGTGCAATGGACTCACCAAGGCAACGGCAAAGATTATAACAGATAATGATAATCTTTGCTTCAAGTGTGATGAATGTTTATCAAACCAGTGTTGTGGTGGGCAGCATTTGGTTTCGGACGTCAAGCGTATCGAAGAAGAGATGAAGAAATTATCTTCTCTCACTGATTCGGTCATTGCAATGCAAGACCAAATATCGGCCTAGATAAACAACGCGTTGAGTGCCGGTGTTGAACAGTTGAGATTAAATGTTAATGAGTCTCTTGAAAAATTATTTTGTGAGCAATTTGAAAAATTGAATAACGCGTCAGAATATAGCTGCGATGAACGATGCTCGCCCGCGGAATGGGCCGGTTCCTTCTGAATCGGACCAAATCGGCAAAAAGCGTAAAATTGAATATGATAACAACGATCAAAATGATGTTTTTGATGACGACGCAACATTTGCGGAAGTCGTTAAAAGACACAGTAAAAGTAAAAAAACGAGTACAAGTCAAATGATTAGTAATAGTAACAATAATAATGGTTTTAAACCGGCCAAACCTAAGACTCGTCCGGTTATTGTGATTAAACCTAAGGAATCCAAACAAGCTTGCGAGGAAACTCGGAAGTTTTTGAAAACTAACTTAGATCCAAAAACACACAAAGTTAGTAATTTTAGGAACGGTAAAGATGGTTCCATTATTGTTGAATGCGCTATTGGCGAAAATGTTGAAAATGTGAAAAATGGCATTGAAAATAATCTGGGTGAAAATTACAGCGCTGTTGTACCCACATCGGTGCCAAGATTGAAAATAGTGGGCATGAGCGAGAATCTTTCTCCTGATTTTTTCATTGACTATTTAAAGAGTCAAAATGAAGGCATCACAATAAATAATATAAAAGTAGTAAATACCTTTGAAAATCCACGCTTCACTTATAACGAGTATAGCGCGGTAATAGAAGTTGATTTATAAGCGTATAATAGCTTATTAGCTGCTAAGCAAGTAAATGTAAAGTTTGATCGATGCTTAGTACTTCCCGCGATAAACGTGTTGAGATGCTTCAAATGTGGAGAATTTGGACACAAGAGCATTAATTGCAAAAATTGTGATACATGCTCTAGGTGTAGCCAAAAGCACAAGACATCTGAGTGCACGTCTACTGTATTGAAATGCGTTAATTGTTTAAAAATGAATAGAGAGCGGAAAATGAACTTGGACGTCAACCATGCCGCATTCGGTTCAGAGTGCGTGATTTATAAAAGACTTTTGAATCAACAGAAAAGCAGCTTGCGTTTCAATAAATAGCAAACAAGTTCCAAGAAGAGTGTGAATCACATTGATTTTCTGTATTTTAATATTGCAGGGTTGACAACAAACTACGTTGCATTACGTCAGGTTGTTGAAGATAAACGTCCACTTATAGTGTTCTTATCAGAGAAACATATTGTCGATATTGAAGCATTTGATCAATATAGTATTCCGGGATATAACGTTGCTGCTTGCTTATCACACTCTAGACAAACTGCCGGTGTTGCTATTTATGTCAGAGAATCGGTTCAGTTCGAGCTTTGCCGAAACGAAGCTAAAGATGGTAACTGGTTCTTGGGCATTACAGTAATTCGTGGCATGAAGTTGGGTAATTTTGGTGTTTTATATCATTCTCCTAATACCAGTGACCAGCGTTTCCTTGAAATATTGAAAAACTGGCTTGAGGAATTTCTTGATTTTAGTAAATTGAACATATTGGCTGGTGATTTCAATATTAACTGGCGAGATGATGCAAATTCGAATCATTTGAAGCGCTTAGTTGAATCTTTCAATTTAAAACAAAGTGTTGACGAATATACGCGCATTTCTCAGCGAAGTAGAACTTTGATTGATCATGTTTATTCCAATTTTGATTCTATTCGTTCAATTACGAATTCCGATATGAAAATTACCGATCATGAGACATTAATGATTAATGTATTAGATATAATGAATGATTACAATGATTTAATAAAATTTAAATGCTGGAGAAAATATTCGAAACAGGCTGTTTCGAATCTTGTTGAAAGAAGCTTGGATTTTCCAATCGCGGGCCGTAATTTAGATGATTCGGCAGCTGTTCTTACAAACATCTTGAAAACGTGTACGAATCAATTAGTTGAATACAAATTAGTTTCTCTGAAAAACTCGAACAGCTGGTACAATTTTGATCTCGCAAGAGGGATAAATTGTACAAAAAGTTTTGTAGGTCTAACAGGCAGAATCATTGGAAGGAGTACACGATCGCGCGTAATAAGTATTCACAAACGTTAAAAAAGACGCGTTGTGAATATATACAGAGGAAGATTATTCAGCATCAATACAACAGCAAAGAGTTATGGAAAATTTTGAAATCTTTATTAAAACCTAGTAATAATAAACCGCGGTCCATCACTTTTGATGGCACATTAGAACAAACAGAACAAGTAATTGCTAGTAAGTTCAATGATTATTTCATCGATAGTGTTTCATTGATCAATCAATCAATTGAACTGGTCGATGAACCGGATGAAATAAAACAGCCGACTAACGTTAATAGTAGATTTGATGGTTTTCACCCAAACACAATGGATGACCTTAAAAATATTTGTTTTTCATTAGGTAAAACGGCTGGAGTAGACAATGTAAATGCTAGGGTCATTCAAGATTGCTTCAATGGTATTGGTCACATTCTGCTGAACCTTATTAATGAATCATTGCTAACTGGGCACGTGCCTAAAGTGTGGAAAGAATCGTTGGTTGTTCCGATTCAAAAGGTTGCTGGAACGATTAAAGCCGAAGAGTTTCGTCCCATCAACATGTTACACACGTTAGAAAAGATATTAGAACTTGTTGTCAAAGGTCAGCTGTTAGAATATTTAAATAGTAACTCGTTATTAATTCCGGAACAATCTGGCTACCGGGAAGGCCATTCGTGTGAAACCGCGTTGAACTTAGTACTAGCAAAATGGAAAGACAACTTAGAGAATAGAGACACAATATTTGCTGTTTTTTTTGGATCTAAAACGCGCTTTTGAGACAATTTCTAGGCCCTTATTGTTGAACACAATCAAGCGCTTTGAGCGTTTGAGAGCTATTTGTCTGACAGAACTCAACGGACTTTTTTTTTCTTCATCTAGTTTATTTGACACGGCACAAATACAATTCAATGTTTAACGGCGCCAATTATATCTGGTAGCTTACTTTCTAAAGTATCTTAATAACTAAAAGCAAATTTTTTATCCTCGCTGCCGACTACGAGCTGAAACTAAATCTAACTTAAAGCTAGAATATTTTGCATTAAAAGCACAGGTTTGCTGTTTGATGGTTTTCATTGCCATAGGTAAGCAGCATATTAAATTTGTTCCGCTGCTGGGCCAAGATATTACGGACTGGCATATTGGGTTGTTTCCATCGGGCCTTGAGAGTATCGTGCGGGTCTGATTGCTGTTTCCGGATCCGGGGTCTTAACGTGTTCTTGTCGTTTGGTTGGATGTAGGCGGAAGGGGATAGGACTAAACTGGGGCTTGAATGGATTTCAGGAAAACGTATATAAGGGACATGTAGGACAGGTCACGGCTCGCCAAGACATCACGAACAGGAACAGCCGGCTGCCTACCTTCGGCCTGCAGGGAAGCTATTAATCAAGCTTCCTAGAAAAAACTACTATCTCAGTCTTCTCCGGAGAGAATTCGATACCTAGCTGTAAAGCCCAAGCAGAAAAATTGTCCAAGGTATCTTGCAATGGTCCTTGCAAATCGGCAGCTTTGGCTCCTGTAACAGAGATTACACTGTCGTCTGCAAGTTGTCTTATCGTGCATGAATTTGCCAGACATTCGTCGATGTCATTTACATAAAAGTTGTGAAGAAGGGGGCTTAAACATGAGCCCTGGGGAAGACCCATGTAGCTAATGCGAAAAGTTGCCAAATCGCCGTGCGTAAAATGCATGTGCTTTTCGGACAACAAATTGTGCAAAAAATTGTTCAAAATTGGAGAAAATCCTTGTCGGTGAAGTTTACCCGAAAGAATGTCAATAGAAACGGAATCAAAAGCCCCCTTAATGTCCAAGAACGCAGACGCCATTTGTTCTTTGCGAGCATACGCCAGCTGAATATCTGTTGAAAGCAACGCAAGACAATCATTCGTTCCTTTGGCACGGCGGAAGCCAAACTGAGTATCTGATAGTAGACCATTTGATTCGACCCAGTGGTCTAAGCGACGGAGTATCCTTTTTTTCCATCAATTTCCGGATACAGGATAGCATTGCAATCGGCCTATAAGAGTTGTGATCAGAAGCTGGTTTCCCTGGTTTTTGGATGGCGATCACCTTCACTTGCCTCCAATCCTGGGGTACAATGTTTTGCTCCAGGAATTTATTGAACAAGTTCAACAAGCGCCTCTTGGCATTGCCGGGTAGATTCTTCAACAAGTTGAATTTGATTCTATCTAACCCAGGCGCGTTATTGTTACAGGACAGGAGGGCAACTGAAAATTCTGCCATCGTAAAAGATGATTCTATCGCGTCGTGGCCCGGAGACGCATCGCGAACAATGTTTTGCTCAGGAACAGAGTCCGGACATACTTTCCTGGCAAAATCAAATATCCACCGACTTGAAGACTCCTCGCTTTCGTTGACCGTTACGCGATTCCGCATTCTTCGGGCTGTGTTCCAAAGAGTGCTCATCGATGTCTCCCTCGACGTCTCGTTCACGAACCGACGCCAATATCCGCGTTTCTTTGCTTTAGCCAAACTTTTAAGCTTGGTATCAAGCTCCGAATACCGTATATAGTCGCCAGGTATACCTTTCTTCTGATAGGCCAAAAACGCGTCGGATCTTTGCGTGTAGACATCGGAGCACTCTTGGTCCCACCACGGAGTGGGAGGCCGTTCTTTGATCGTTACGCCGGGATATTTCTTCGTTTGGGCTTGCAACGCGGCGTCGAGAATCAAGCCCGCGAGGAGATTGTATTCTTCAAGTGGTGGATGATGTTGAATCGACTCGACCGCTTTTGAAATCATTTCCTCGTATAACTTCCAATCGACATTCCGTGTGAGGTCATACGAAATGTCAATTGGTCGCATGCGAGTTGACCCGTTATTAATTGAAATAAGAATAGGCAAATGGTCGCTACCGTGAGGATCGAGGATTACCTTCCATGTGCAATCCAACCGTAGCGACGTCGAACATAAGGATAGATCCAAAGCGCTTGGGCACGCTGGAGGTTTCGGGATACGTGTCATTTCACCGTTGTTTAAAATAGTCATGTCGAAGTCATCGCAAAGGTTATAGATTAAAGAGGAGCGGTTATCATTGTAAGGGGAACCCCAAGCCACACCATGAGAGTTGAAGTCACCCAAAATCAAACGTGGCGAGGGAAGAAGTTCTATTAAATCAAAGAGCAGCCGTTGCCCAACCTGTGCTCTGGGAGGAATATATATTGAGGCAATACAAAGCTCTTTACCTTGTATTGTCATTTGACATGCGACAACTTCGATGCCTGGAATCGAGGGGAGGTTAATACGATAGAAAGAATAGCACTTTTTAATCCCTAAAAGTACTCCTCCATATGGGGTGTCTCGATCAAGGCGAATAATATCAAAATCATGGAAGTTGAGATCAATATTTGAAGTAAGCCAAGTTTCACAAAGGGAAAATGCATCGCATTTGTTTTTATTTATCAAAACTTTAAACGAATCAATTTTTGGTAAAATACTTCTAAAATTCCACTGTAAGACAGAGATAGAATCCTTCATATACGCAGTTGAATTAGACATCGAAGGATACAATCGCTGCAAGGAGGGGCCATTGGGCAGTCAACTGCTTCAAAAATGATCTAACTGTTAGGAGGAATGCTGTAAGAAAAATTTTAATTGGATCGGGTACATTGAAATTTTCAAAAATCCAGTCCACAATGTCAGAAAATTTCACTAATCCAGAGTTTGTTTCATCAACTGGATGTGCAAAAGGAACAACTGGGGTTTTAGATGTTCCTGGCAGTGCTGGGAACTCCTTCTGGGACTTTAAATTTGCAAGCCCAGGAGGAGTTTGCTTCGGTTTTCCCGCAGCACTGTTTGGTTTGTTCGTACTTTTTATTACACTTTGGGAAATCTTAGGACCTTTACGGGGAAGTTTAGGAGAAGAAACATTTTTCCTCTTCCTAGACTCCCCAGTGTTGGCATAAGATGTTCCCGCTGATGAATCGTCATAATCGGTTTCATCAGAGGGCAACAGATCAAAGGGGTTCGATGTTATGGTAGAAGTGGTCACGGTCTTCTTCAGCATCTCAGCGTAAGAACGCTTTGAACGCTCCTTAAGTGACCGCTTGATTTTATCTCTGCGCTGCATGTACACCGGGCATGTGGAGAGCTCATGCTGGTTTTCCCCACAGTGAATACATTTTTCAGCATTAACACTGCAAGAATCTTCCGCATGAGTCTCCCCACACTTGCTACATCGTGCCTTATTGCAGCAGTAGGCGGCTGTGTGGCCTAACTGCTTGCAATTGGTGCAATTCATAACACGGGGTACATACAATCGCACAGGCAGACGAACCCGGTCGATCGAGACGTGGCTAGGAAGTGCAGATCCGGCAAACGTAACGCGAAACGAGTCTGACGGAGTGTAAACTTTTTTACCGCCGACGAGAGACATGGACCGCAATTGCTTACAATCCAAAATCTTCGCCTGTGTTTCGGTATTTTTGAAGCAACCGGTTGCGCTTTTTAGGATACACTCGACAGACAGACTCGAATCGGTTATGACACCGTCGATCTCCACGTCTCGTGCGGGTATGTAGACGCGATACTCGCGTGTGAAGAGCTCAGAGCAAGCGATAGCATTGGCCTGTGCCAGATCACTGACCACGACACGGAGCTTGTTAGGTCGGACCTTGGAAATTTCGGTCACGGCCTTGTACCCCTTCGTCAGGTCTTTAGAAATTTGCAGTATGTTTAATCGCTTTGAATTCACTCCTGCCTTTGGACGAAAATAAACAGTATAGCTGCCCTGTTGAGATCCGTCCGGGTAAAGCCTGGGGCGAGGGGGGACTGGAGAATGAACAGAGGAGGGGGTAACAGAAGGGTCATGGTCAGGGGGGTTCGGGGATGGTGGCACGGGAGGCGAGGAATCTATATCCATCGCGCTAAATGTAGCGCACTAGCGCACTAGCGCCGACAAGAACACGTACCTCTTTACCTCTTCCTTCCAGCAGTGGTTGTCCGATCGTTCGAAGCTGCACCCAAAGCAGCCAGCAGCACCAGTACAGCAGCACCAATACAGCCACCAGCAGTGAGCCGGGTGTGAGATCACTCAGCACAGCGACACGGACTCGATTGTCAACTGATGGCCTTCAACTCGAAAGAATAATACACTCTTTTATTTGGCTATTCGTACACACGGACCGGATTGTAATAGAACGACCACTTTGCACGTCCGTTTCTGTCGAGTGTTCGACGCGGAATGAACTCAACGGACTGTTTTTAATGATTCGGTATCTAGTCCCGTGGAAAATGATCTTGGAGTTCCACAGGGAAGTGTATTAGGGCCCCTTTTGTTCATTATGTATATAAATGACATGCGACGAGTTTTACGTTTTTGTGATATCAATCTTTTTGCCGACGACACCGTATTATTCATTCCAGCTAAGAATGTAGAAGAAGCCGTTTCACACTTGAACGAGGATTTACGTTCTCTAAACAGATGGTTGAAGTATAAGCAATTGAAATTAAATATAGATAAAACTAAATATATGATTTTCTCGCGCACCGTTGTAAATGACGATGTCTCTGTTTTGATTGATGATGAGGCAATTGGTCGCGTGCGGGAGATTAAATATCTTGGCGTGATTATTGATGACAACCTAAAGTTCAACGCTCACATTGACAATGTCATCAAGAAAATTGCCAAAAAGTATGGAATTCTATGCCGTTTGAAAATCGAATTAACGATTAGTAGTAAAATACAGCTATACAAGTCAATCATCTCTCCACATTTGGATTTTTGCCCTACCTTTTTGTTATTGGCCAATAACACACAATTATTGAGGTTACAGCGTTTGCAGAATAGAATAATGCGTTTGATTTTCAATTGTGATAGATTAACTTCCTCTACCTTTATGTTGGACGCTTTGCAATGGTTATCCGTGAAGCAACGAATTGTTTATTTGTCTATGGTGTTCATTTTTAAAATAATTAATGGTTTGCTACCTCAATATTTGTGTGATCGAATTGAAATAGGAAGAGATTTTCATAGATATAACACTAGAAACGAAGATGAACTAAGAACACCTTTCTTTCTAACAAGAGCTTCACAAAATTCATTGTTTTATAAAGGTATATTTTTTTCAATTCGATGCCAAGACATGTTAAACGTGCACCAACGCTTGCGGAGTTCAAGAGACAATGTATTTCACACGTGAAAGTTTCTGTTGTACAGAACGAAAATTAAAACTTTTATAAAATGACGAGAGTTTATCTGACGAAGTTTAAACAACGGATTTATTTTGGATGAACTATTTATTTTTGGAACCTATCTGTTTATTTATTGTTTTATTGAAGTATGTAACTGACGAAGTTTTTACGAACGGATCTGATTGTGTTGTAAAATTTTATTCATATTTTATATTAGATCTTTTTTAATATGTAATGTAATAACAAAAACTACTGTGTTCGTCACGGTGGTGATGATGGATTTTTTCCTTTATGTTGTTGTAGCTTTAAAAAAATTATAGAAAGTGACTACATAAGTTTGAACCTCGCGCGCGGAATTCAGATATAAATGGATTCTTTAACAATGCTTAGAGAAAAATCATGAAGTAGTTGTGGTTAGTCTGGCTGAAGGTCATGAAAACCCTGTGCTAGTTTTGTGTAGCTCTATAGCTCTTCACATTTTTACCGATGTGAATCAAGTAATCAGTTTTTGAAGAAGTTTATATCTTGAGGTAAAATCATTAATTATCTATAGATAAATCGTCCAGCTCAAACCTTTGTAGGGGTATGTGGCGGGACCATCATCATCATTAATTAGGTTTTCATTAGTTATCAGCTTCATCAGTTCATTGGCTCGTTGACGTTCAAGGTGTAAACATTGTTTGTAATTTCTCTCAGCAAGCAATTTTGTCCTTTTGATAGTTACTTTTCGTTGCTTCGCGTGATTGAATCGCGTTGTATCGTAGCTTTTCGTACTTATTAAGTGCGTTTTTGGTGACGACTTTCGCTCAACTCTGAATCCGGCCTGAGGGCCGTGGCGGCAGCTACGTATGCCGCTCCCCCCTGGGAAAACTACGGGAATGATCGAAGAATACCGGACTAGATAGACCCCAATAGCTAGGAAGGAAGGCCGGTAGTGTTGTTGATAGTGCCCAAGAATGGAAAATTTCCATATAATGTTTTCGTCATTGATCGATCATTGGAAAATGCTGTTGGCCACATTGACGATTCTTTCTTGGTGGACAAAGGCTCGAAGTTTGTGACCAAGGTGCGAAGGTGTTGCACCCAACGAAAAACTTTGTGAAGTGTATGGTCAGTGGTACGGTAGTCCCGGCATACATTCAATTTGGCCCCATGCGTTGCCGTACTCGTCTATATTTTCCCTCACCTATGGTTTGTTATCAATTTTCGGAATATGGCCATATCAAAGCTTGTTGCAAAGGTGAACAACGCTGTCGGAATTGTGCTGATGTCTATCCTATCAACCCAGAAGAACCAACTCTCATGCTGTTTTCAATGCAAAGGACAACATCCAATAGCGAATTAAAAAATGCAAAGTATTCAAAGTAGGACGAAATAATTCGGATCAAGGTAAACAATTCCAGCACAGGGAGCTTCGTAGCCGCAAGGTTACAGAGTCCGCTTTGATAAGCGAGTGATCGTTGGTTCGAATCTTAGTAGAATCAGGCCATTTGGTTGTCAAAGGACTTTAACATGGGTTTATTCTCAGGCTCTCCACTACATACCCTTCCTTCAAGCTGAATTCTATAGTACCCTTGCTGACTTACATCCTAACAAAAAAGTCCCTCTTATAATAAAACTGTTCTGAGTAACGTACAATAGTTCTCTTCGGGGAATTGTAATTATGGCGCGGTCTTGGCTGGAGGAACGAGGTTTCGATAAGACTCCTTCCTCTTGGCAAAAATATAAGTCCTACTTATAATAAAACTGACCAGCGGTGAATTGAGTGCCTCTTCAGGGAATTGTGATTGGGATGCGGTGTTGGTAGGAGGAACGAGGTTTCGATAAGACTCCTTCCTCTTGACATAATAATTCCCTCTTAGAATAAACCTTGCCAGAGAGGAACATTAGGTACAGCCTCAGTTCAGGGAATTGTAATTTGGCGATATTGGTAGGATAGAAATAGGCTCGGTATAGTAGAGCAGTAAGCTTGAAACAAAAGGGTAAACTCTCACACACAAGCACGGATATAAATGAAAAAAACGTATCATTCAATTCAATAATGATACTGCCAATAATATGAAGTGCGGAGTATAGAAAACACCTGGGCAATATCACAATAGATCAAAATTGTCTCTGGTCGCAGTGATGAATCCACACAGAGGAAGAAGAACAATTCCAGCACGAATTATGCTGCAGCGCGGATGGAAACATACTCACGGAAACAAGTCGTATGCAGCCGTAGCCAGCGTGCAAGATCGCATGAAGCAATACGAAAAGGACCGGGAAATTTAAATGTTACGGCGGGATTTGGAAAGATTTAAGGGTTTGGAGAAGGAACTGGCTGAACTTAAGAAAGTGTTAACAGAGCTAAAAGATAAGAAAAAGAACAAAAGAAGAATAAAAAAAAACCAATAACACAAATTGCAGAGAATTCAAATGGAAACAGAAGAGGACAGAAACAGGAAACAAACAGCTATGCAGTCGGCAGGATCAGGATCATCTCCCCTCACAAGAAAATTGAAAATACGGAATCTAACAACTTACTACCCAATATCGATATTCGAACGTTCTATGACTGGCTCGCAACTCTCCAATACTCCCAACGAAAGGGATATCAACAAGCCAACTAACCTTTTACTTACCCTACAATGGAACATTAACGGCCTATAAGGCAATTACGAAGAATTTTCAATCATAGTACACCAATCAACCTAATTTGGCGAAATGTCCGCAAAATAAACAAGAAATCGTCGGGCTTTACTCTTCTTGTGAACGGATTTGTTGACACAATTGTAAAACATTTTCAACAAGTATACCAACCCTCGGTTTCGGATGAGCTATTTCCTGAGGAACCAGTCGACGTCGAGAACCGTGTGACATTTCCCTGGGTGAATTGCCTTGGTCGATTGATCAAGGTCATGAAAACTCCTTTGGACCTGATTTGCTCGGATGCTCGGAATCAACCGCATATGGCAGACTAGATGCATCTCTAAGGAATAGAAGGAAGGAATTGTGATCCAGTTACCGAAACCAGGAAAGGACCCCAAGGTGATTGGTAAGCAACGTTCTATTACCTTGCTAAGCTGTGCCGGAAGAACTATGGAAAGGATCATTAATAGAAGGTTGGTCGAGACTATCGAAGCACGATAACTATTGGACCCCCGCCAATATGCGTATGAGCGGGGTAGAGATTTGGATCTCTACCTGGCTGATCTCGAAGGTAGTATCGACGATGCATGGGTTGAACAAAAACACAGTGAACTGGTTGCTCTCGACACCATCAAAGCATACGACAGAATATCTAACAGAGTAATTAGACAACTTGAACAAAGGGGCTTTTTTTCCTGTATGGACTTCCTCACTGCGACCAGAATCGTTGATCTATTGTGAGATATGCCCGGGTGTCTGCTGTATCCCGCACTTCTATTTTTAGCAATACCGCTATTGAGAAGTGGCATGCTTATCATTATTTTTGATCAGTGCTTGTGTGTCATGTATTTCCCCTCGTTTAACACGCTTACTGTTCTTCTCTACCGAGCCTCCTTCCTCCTGCCAAATATCGCCAATTATAATTCCCTGGAGAAGTTTCGTCGTGCGTCCTTCTGGCCAGTTTTATTGATAAGAGGGACTTATTTTTTGTTAAGAGGAAGTCAAGCAAAGGTATTATAGAATTCAGCGTAAAGGGAGGGTAAGTGGTGGGGAACCTGAGAATAAACTCATACTTGAAGTCCTTTTTGACATTGAATGGCCTGATTCTACTAAGATTCGAACCCACGACCATCCGCTTGACAAAGCGGACTCTGTAACCTTGCGGCTACGCAGCATTTGGAATTATGTGCGTAGCTTTCTCAAACGATACTTCCGAGTTTCATGTCTACGCCGATGACAGCCGGACTAAATGCCACGGCTGTCAGAAGAGTACTTCAAAAAGCTGTAAAACACGTATTATTTGGGTAACTGAAATGGGGTTTTATCTATCTTCGAAGAAATCTAGTCACCTGCACATTTGTCGGAAAAGGAAGCATAAAAAACACGCTAAGATCATCAAGAAGAGATGTATGAATCGAATACAACTTCTGCGGACTCTGGTACAGAGAATTCCTGCGGGAACAAGGAAGAAACTGATGTATATTGCCAAGGCTACCATCCTCCTGGTAATTTTCCATGGATGGGGAGGTGTTGCTGTACTGCTGCTGAAAGCTGTTGGAACCAGTCTACAACGACATCCTACGGATAACTTCCGGAGCTGTCCGGACCAGTTCGGTGCTAGCCTTGTGTGCTTAATCCGAAGAGCTTCCCTTCGAGCTATTAGCGCGCCAGAAACTCGTTGCGAAGTCATCCGAGCTGGAAGAGAAACAGGCGCTATCCAACTCTAATTTTAAATGGCCGATTACCACACGTGCTAAAAATGGTACCAACCATGGATCAGAGCGACTCAAATAGAGATTGAAAGGACTGGTGCAGTGTTGTGTTGGATACCAGGTCACACCAACATCCCAGGAAATACCGAAGCTGATGCGATGGCCAATAAAGGAACACAACAATATCGCACGCTAGCCTGTAAGGCTAATGTTAGATGAGAGAATTCGTTATCGATATTGTTTTTGGCACATTTGAATCGAAAACATTTCCAGCTCGAAAAGATCCTCGACCTTATCGGGATTCGAACCCGGTATCACAACCGTGTGAGAGAGCTAGCCGACCGACATCGCTAACCAGAGAGCCACGGGGACCACAACTGAAATAAAGGCCGATAAAGAAAGGAAAAGCGAATAGTAAACCAAAATCAGTATAGTAATTCAAAAAAAATACTCATATAACATGATAGAATAGTCAGCCCGCAGGAACATCTCTGTAAAAGTGTCCGTCAAATCTAAAACTATCTATCAATAGTTATTCTATTTTCAAAAATTGATTTGAAAACTTCAGGTCTTTTCCCTCGACCACATCGAAAAATTACAAAGAAATTACAATCGATTCAGTATCACAAACCGAAAACGAAGGGTGAATCAAAAACGATAAAGACACGTACAAATTGTTCAAGAAATATTCACTCTGTCTTTTTTCCAGTGCGTCTTATCTTTGTCAGGGACGATAAAACATCGCAGCGTGTGCATAGATTAAAACTAAAAGGATTTTTGAATGTTTGATGCATATGGCCACCTATTTGGTTAGATTTTAGTTTTAATAACTGTATAATCACACGATGGATTACATGAATCAATAAGACAATTTTAATATACTTTAGTATCATTTATTACTTTATTAATAAGCGAAAAAAAAAAATGAGAAGTTCCAAGGTTGAAAAATTTGTAAGCATCGCATGCAGAAACGTCAATAGTAAACTCCAACTATTTGCATTGAATCAACGATAAATTTAACAGAATCTTTTCGTCTCAACAGATCAACTAATTTCTGCTTCATTTTGATGTCTGGAATTTTGGTGATGGTCTAATTTAGAAAAGTAAAACTTGATTTCAAAAGTTCGGAACGATTTACTTTAAAGGCCAATTATATAATCTGTCTTTAAATGTAATTAAAACTGATATCTAGAAAGAAAACATGCTAGTACTGAAAGCGGTACCAGTTTCAGTATAAGTCATGTGGAGAAGAAAGCTAAGACCCAGTTTCCTTTGAAAAGTCATTTGAAGCGTTCTTTTCCTAGTTACACCGTAGCTCATCCATATGCTAGCCGGAATATTTATTTGTAAATCAACAGTTTACTTGTGAAACAAAGCCTTTTTTGGCAGTTTTTGGCAATAAGAAGAACGGTTTTCGTGATAAAAATAACATGATTAAGGTGAAATTCGCATTTGCTAACTAACTTACCTTTCGAACTATTGGGTTTAAACTACTCGTGTATTCGGATACTCTTCCACAATTGTTAAAAAAAAATCGACGTTAGATAATACGTGTTTATTTCGAATGTTCAAGTTGTATTGTATCTTATAATCACTTATCAAAGTTATTTACATGTATCATCTGCTTTTGAGTCATGTCAAAGCACGGTTAAACCAAAAGATAGTATTTCAAATAACGACGAAATTTTTTGATGTTGCTTTCATCAGTTTATCCGTAACCTAAACGATCAGAACCAGTTTTTCCACTCCACAATAACGCTTGCAGATTTGATAAGAGCTATGTTTCGTCTGTATCACACTTTATCGCTTTGTGCAGTGTTACGTTACCATTTACCTCTTGGTCTTTGCTTTCGTAGCAACCCAGCTCAGAGGTGCTGGTCACACTTTCAAACAAAGATAAACCGAGCCTCATTTGGGCTGCACTTTTTCGGTAGTCCAACCGTTAACCGTAGCCACTTTCCGTGGCATGCGGGCACAGTCAAAGCAGAGAACCGTGTGTTTCGGCCCGTGAGGCCTTCCCCTAGGCACCGACGATATAACACTGTATGTTGGATTGCCCTTGTGGTGCTATTGGTGCTGCTGTCATACTCTGCACTAGTGTCGTAAATGTCCCCATCACTAACGTCGTTCTTGTAGCTATCGTTTCCTATGTGTCCCTTCGAAATAGAGTTGTTGAATAGGTAGTCGTAGACGGAGGAACTAGCATCGTCGACACTAAACAGACTCAAGCCACACCGTACAACCACACGGTCTCCCTCGGATAGTAGTCGGAAGTCGGGATCTCTTTGACAGTGTTTACTCGCCTTCATGACCTCGAATGAAATGCAGTGGCTGTAGAGAACAGGAGAAAACAGACACGGTTCAGAAACGTAGATACTTCAGTCAAAATTGTAATTTCTGTTTCAATAAGTATATTATGATAAAAATAACTATTTTGACTTAATTTTCAATACATCAAAACATCGTATATCTTACTTGTATTCTAAGCATCAACATTGATTTGCATACATGCACAGTGTATGAAAATGAACCATAAACATTATATCTTAATTTCAATTTCTCCATCAACCAACAATAAACCTCCAGTAATCGGAGTCTTGAAACCCACATATGTATGTTAGGAGATACGTGTGTGTTTATGCACCTGAACCTGGTTTCTCCAGACAAGCAGACAACCACTCCACTATCTGTATAACGAAAATGCCATCACAGCATCCTGTACGTAAATAGAAAGGTAAAGAAACATTCTCTTCCACCCACAATTTTGCTCGTAAAAGGATTCAGCTAAATCCAAAGCAGGCTGAGGCGATGACACCCCGTTAAGCATACAGACGCGAGGCATACGGACGCGAGGCATAGTACGATAGGCATAATGGACGGCAGGCATACGGACACGAGGCATATGGATGCGAGGCCGAATGGACGCGAGGCCGAATGGACGCGAGGCCGAATGGACGCGAGGCCGAATGGACGCGAGGCCGAATGGACGCGAGGCCGAGTGGACGCGAGGCCGAATGGACGCGAGGCCGAACGGATGCGAGGCCGAATGAACGCGAGGCCGAACGGACGCGAGGCCGAATAAACGCTAGGCCGAAAGGACACAAGGCCAAGGGGAAGTGATATGGAATGTGTTATTATCGCCATCATCAACACAGCATTCGATAACATGTATTTCGCTTCAAAGTGTCATTTGAAAAGCAATACACTCGCGGCCTTCGGCCGACTCGCTGTCCGAGCGAATGCTGTCCTTACTCGCTACCGCTCGTTCGGACTTAACTAAGGGAAGAAAACTCTGTTTGAGTAGACCTAGCAAACCAGTAGATCAGTCGTTTGGGTGCGAGAGGCCGCCGCTTCCGACGGCGGGTCGGCGGCCGGCTCGGACTGCGGAAATCACGGCGGCTTAGTGCCGCCTCGTTTCCTTGCCCTCGATTATGCGTCTTCGCCGCATGATTTCAAGAAAGGTATTATACCCAACTTAAACTCTTTAGGAATATAATAACACCTGAACTACATAATTGGATCTCATGCGATCGTACAACATCGCATTCGGCCTCGCGTCCATTCGGCCTTGCGTCCATTCGGCCTCGCGTCCAATCGGCCTCGCGTCCATTCGGCCTCGCGTCCATTCGGCCTCGCGTCCATTCGGCCTCGCGTCCATTCGGCCTCGCGTCCATTCGGCCTCGCGTCCATTCGGCCTCGCGTCCATTCGGCCTCGCGTCCATTCGGCCTCGCGTCCATTCGGCCTCGCGTCCGTTATGCCTTGTGACAGTATGCCTCGTATCCATTATGCCTCACATCCATTATGCCTCGCGTCTGTATGCCTAGCATACTATGCCTAACATCCATATGCCTAGCGTCCATATGCCTCGTGTCCCGTCCCCGGCTGAGGCATTTGTGTTACATTGTGTGAGCATTTTCGCTCCGGTGTTCATGTTACACATGTTTATGTTTCGATTTCCACCAGTGCTGCACGTGACTGGAGTTTCTGACGAACCAACAAGAAATTGCTTCCCACTTCATTCTACCAGGTACCGACAACGCATTCACGACCGAGTAAGTATTTCTATACGAGACTAAGCGCAGTGGATGCCATCTTCGCCACGTCGTGTCGCGTCACCAGCAAGTATTGCCGGATTGGATAAAATTACTTTCAGAAGCAATTTCACTCGCTTGTGGCACCGAGAACTGAGAGAACAAACAAGAATTATGTCGAAGAAAATGAATATTCCTCTAAACTGTGACATTAGACTTTATGCGATAATTTTCATGTAACAAGATAAGCTTAGTATTTTCGATGTTTTTATTTTGAAGCTCGAAACAGTGGAAAATTGTTCGCGGTCCCTTTACGTCCCAGATTTCAAAAAATCCTGTTAAGGGCGTTTAAAAATTTTCTCTTCAAAATAAAATTTCTAGTTGAAATAAAAAACTGGAATGTAATGAAATAGTGCAACCATGGATCATTATTCAACTAGAATTCATCATTTTTATCTTATGTACGTTTGCTTCAAAAAAAAAAAGGTTTTTCGGTGTTCCAAAATTTTTGCGACTCTCCTAAAAAAATACAAAATTCAATCGATCACCAAACTAATTAATATAATGTACACATAGTATTAGTATTTTATGGGTAAACCTAAATCTTGTTGATAGACTATCGAGTATATTTGAACAAAAAAATTGAAAAAAAAAAACAGTAATCTTTATCTTGTAGAAATATTGCTCATATTCCAGTAATTGAAAACCAATTTAGTGGTAACGTATATAATACTTACAGGATGTTCCTGTGGTACACCAATCCTCGCAAGTGGAACAACAAACATTTGATTCACGTCGAAAATAACAAAAAGTCTCCTGACTTATGACAAACCCGACTCTGAATCAATCAACCGGAGTTTGTGTAATAGAATGGTACTATAGAGTAGTAACTGCGTGGGCGTCTTATTATTATTATTTAATCTTTTTTTTATAGAAAAATTCTTGTTTATATGTTGCAATACTTTAGTCAGTTGGTGAGTAGAATTTTCCACATGAAAGCGAAAAAAAGTAAAAACTCGCATCTAGTATATTATTTCTATTACCATCGTCGATGTGTTCCTTCACCACTAACGAATATGACATCTCTTCTCGAGTGAATTTGCTCAACGAAAGGAATTTGATCTGAAAGCTTTAGCGTACCAAACCAAGTCCCGCTGATCGTTTGAATTGCGACCGGAAACATGTCTATCTAGTCAACTTGAAGATTATTGTTGTGAAGCATACCAGTAAACAGTTTTCATCTAGACTCATTTTTATTGTACCTATATTTCTTCATAATAAAAAAAAATGTTAGCTTGCTGGGCCTCTCACCTATTCGTTTCGTATTTGCTGGAAACAGCGTGTGGATTTCTCAGTTCGTGCTCATCACGGTGTGTGGTTTTTGTGGTACCACTTTCTGCTCTGTTCAGCTGCTGAGATGTCTCCACCGGTAGAAGCCTCGCTGTCTCTGTAATAAAAATGCATGAAGTGTCAAATATTAGTTTTTGTCCCCGACAAAACTGCAAGAGCGTACGAAACAAGGTTTGCTTTTGCCTCGCAATTATTATTAATTTAGAAAAACAAATACGCTGCACAGCTGATTATTTATTTTCATCAGATTTACAAAAAATATGGATATAGCAACGCTTTTTTGTTGGTTGGAATTAATTGGTTTAAAGGCAAATCTCAAATAAAAATTATCAAACAAATAATATATATGAAAGGATATCATTTTGCAAATCATAACACTTCTGCTCGCATCATTCTACAAGTCAATTCTAGCGGAAATGCGAAATTAATGATATCATTTGTAGAACAAAGTGTTTTATACAGGCCATTAATATACCTGTTCGTTCATTCTGTACGCCTAGTAAACGATCTGGAAATAAACGTGAATATTACAGGAAGCACAAAGGCGCCATGTAAATGAACGTCACACTAGTAACGACTAATACTAGCACGGTGCTCCCATAGACCGTTATTATAAAAAAATGCACCAAAGAATCTGAGTACGCCATTCGATTCGTTATGACGTCCAGAATCTCTGGTCAAAATTTCAAAATCCTCGTACGGTACATTTTTGAGTAATGCCCTTTTGAAGGTCGTAAAGTACAAAAAAAGTGATATTAAAACGACGAAATACTCAATGTAAAGCACGTTTTTCAGCCATAATTTTATGAAATAACTTCCAAAATAGTTTCTACACATTCCAAGTATTATATTTCAAGACATTTACAATTGGTGGAAAGATTCATTTGAAAACCCCACAGTGCACAGTGGGGTAAATTCGAAAAATCGTGATCGTTCAAGATTTGACTATGAAAAATTGATTTTATGTACTCAATGTCTTCAGCAAAATTGTTTCATAGATCATGGCCTTACTTTTGGCTTTTTGGTTTTTCGATCAATCCACCTAACAGTTAGATAAAAAAAATATTTTTTCTAATTTCCAATATACCGGATTGCTTCTTTCAGTAAAGTTGTGGAAAATTTCATAAGAAAAACAATTGCTGAATATTGCGATGTCCTATCTGTTCGTTGAACACGACAAAATAGAGTTTTTTTGTGGAACACCCCTCCTTAAAATCAGTTTTTTCTATATAATTTTTTCTGTGATTGTCAAAACAATAAACTTTACAAAGTATTGAGGAAAACTTAGTTGAATGCATAAATTCTTAGAACATTTTGCATTGTTTTGACCACTACAGACGAAATTATAGACAAAAAAACTGATTTCAAGGAGGGGTTTTCCACAAAAAAAACTCTATTTTGTCGTGTTCAACGTACAGATAGGACATCGCAGTATTCAGCAATTGTTTTTCTTTTAAAATTTTCCACAACTTTGCTGAAAGAAGCAATCCGGTATATTGGAAATTAGAAAAAATATTTTTTTTATCTAACTGTTAGGTGGATTGATCGAAAAACCAAAAACGCCAAAAGTAAGGCCATGATCTATGAAACAATTTTGCTGAAGACATTGAGTACATAAAATCAATTTTTCATAGTCAAACCTGGAACGATCACGACCACTGTGCACTGTGGGGTTTTCAAATAAATCTTTCCACCAATTGTAAATGTCTTGAAATAGAATACTTGGAATGTGTAGAAACTATTTTGGAAGTTATTTCATAAAATTATGGCTGAAAAACGTGCTTTACATTGAGTATTTCGTCGTTTTAATATCACTTTTTTTGTACTTTACGACCTTCAAAAGGGCATTACTCAAAAATGTACCGTACGATGATTTTGAAATTTTGACCAGAGATTTTGGACGTCATAACGAATCGAATGGCGTACTCAGATTCTTTGGTGCATTTTTTTTTATAATAACGGTCTGTGGGAGCACCGTGCTAAGTTTATATTGCAAAGCTAGGTTATTTGTTTCGAAACTGCATAATAAATTTTCTGAGTTTGCCAATAAAATACCATTTTGATGCGGAGAACTGTTTATACCAGTTTCGTTTGTCCCCGAGTGGTTTTGCAGACTATAAATGTTATCGTGCGGTTTGGAGCAAAAAGTTTTCCTACTTCATTACCAAGAACAAAATGGAAACTTTGGTTACTCGTGTGGGTCAGTAACAATTGCTCCAAACGGAATGCCCAATTGACTGGAAGTTGCTCGGCAATAAGCTTGGAACTAAAATAAGTTGGGTTGTACATTTTATTTACGAAAACCACTGTCATTTTCACTTTCAAGCAAAGTAACTTTTCACTGCTTATAATGAAGTTGAAAATTTCTAAAGATAATGTGAAAAACTTGAGAAATATAGCGTATGAAAAGGGTCTACCATTTTAAGCTTGAGCTTGAGCTTGATTGACCACCACCGGTTGCCACCTTGTTACTGACCAGAGTCGATCGGAATTGTATATCTAATTTAATAATGATCATTGCTTGGGATTAGCTATTCGATATGCATCTCTACTAACCCCTGCATGCTAATCAGTACCGAAGCCTACCGGTCCAGAACGTAGATCAATGAAAGAAAGGAAAAGGATGTTAGTTCAATGCCGGATATATTCCGCTCTTGTGTGTTAGTATTCTACATACATGAACAAGCTACGTTCCCTTTTAAATAATAAAACCAGCAAAGTCTCATGTATCCAAAACCCGTAAACCAACGTAAAGCAACAGAGTTCCAAGCTTACTCACAAAATGCCCAACTAATCATAAACAAAAATACAGTCGCCAAGGCATCGGGCCACGCCAACCACCATTTCTACTTCTTTTTAGAAAAATGATCAAAGGAGAAGTGTACCAGTTTTGGCAATACCTGAAAAATGTACCAGTTACGGCATGAAGCCGGCTACCAGTTACGGCATGACCTACGGAGTTCAAATAAAGTAGTGCCATAACTAGTACCATTGCGTTTATGCGATATAACCATAACTGGTGCACTTGCCATAACTGGCTCACCTAGCCTATACCAAGATTAATCCAAAACCTATACAAATCATAAAATGAGTGCGCATGCATCGAACTAAGGTTACCCCGCTTGAAAAGATCCGCCAACTTCCCTAAAACGCCTGTAGCCTGTTGGGAAAATAAAGACAAATCACTGCCCACGTTCTGAGCAGCTGGACAAATGTTCAACTGAACACCTATTGAATGTTTTATACTCGAGTTTAAATATACTTTATATTACACTGTCTTACACGGTCACCTATCCCTATAAGTGTACTTTGAAACTAAAAAATCATCAACCAGAAGATTGAAAAGACCTCAGTGTTCACCAAAAACACATGCACAATTTTCATTATTTTGTCATACACACATTTTAAAGATATTGAGTCTACAGAAATGTAAAACAATGCATGTCGCAACCCTTCACCGAGCTGCTCTTCTGTCTGAAGGTAAATGGCACTCCAACCCGCCATAGACGCAATCCGAAAAACGGTCTTCTTCGATCTTTCTTTAATCTTTCTGAAGACTTGGAAACAAACGAAACACTTCAAATGAAAATGCTACTTATCTATTTCAGGACGACACGCTGACACATTTCTACACTTTTCCGGGTAGGAGTAGAGTCTAACCTTAAAACTTTGACCAATCACACTAATATTTTTCGCGAAAAACCAACTTTAATATTAACATCATAGGAAGAGCAAAACCGTGCACATCATCCAGTTGGCTTTGTTGCCAGTCTACCTCGGTACACAGTGGACCTTTTTAGGAGTGAAAACGTACCGGTACTCACTGTATATCGTAACCTGGCTTACAAAGCAGTAATCCGGAAGAACGGTAGCAGCCGTCCAACGGAAATCATAAATAAGAAAACGCTCAGCTCCCTTCACAACATGTTTAACAACAATGATTTACATAAGCTCAGCAACCTTCGCTTGGGAAGTGACGGTTTTATTTACACTCGCTACCGTAATTAATTTGTTCTTTAATTTCAATACGCTGCGTAGAGTGGCGAGTGACTTTTTTGCCAGCCTGTGCAAGTGTTGTTCGGTGTCGACCAGCGTTCTTCCCCGTGCGCACCCCTCCGCACCGTTCGAGTTTGCTGTTTGCTCTTGTCGGTGTCGTCGCGTGGATTGAACCAGCTGTACAGATAAGTTTATTAGTTTTTAAGTAGTTTTAAGTTTTTTTTCCTTTCTTTTCGTACGTTTGTTATTATTATTCGAACTACCTGAGCATTTTGTCTGAAAGCTCACGCGCTCACTATTGTGAGCGCCATGACAGAGGAGATGGACTCCTCTAATGAACCTCCGAATAATTTATTAGAAAATAAAAACCCGGCCTTGCAGCAGACCACAAGGATCAAGCAATACCCGGATGATTCGTCCGGGCCCTGGACTGTATATTTCCGGCCCAAATCGAAACCTTTAAATATCATACAAATTTCCAAGGATCTGGTAAAGCAGTATAAAGCTGTAACTGAGATCTTCAAAGTTCGCCCAAACAAATTGCGAGTGATAGTGTCTGATCTCACACAGGCAAATGCGATTGTTTGCAATGAGCTTTTTACGCGGGAGTATCGCGTATACATCCCTGCTCGCATTGTGGAGATCGACGGTGTCGTCACTGAAGCGGGTTTGACAATCGATGACTTGTTGAGTGCTGGGGTTGGCCGGTTCAAGAACCCCAGCATTCAGCCTGTAAAGATGCTTGAGTGTAAGAGATTGCACTCGATGTCGCTCAAAAAAAGTATACCCCATCAGACTCGTTTCGGGTGACGTTCGCCGGATCTGCTTTGCCTAGCTACATTGAAGTGAGCAGGATTCGTCTACCAGTTCGCCTTTTTGTACCGCGGGTCATGAACTGCCTGAATTGTAAGCAGTTGGGTCATACGGCCACCCAGTGCTGCAATAAGGTACGGTGTGGTAAGTGTGGTGAGAATCATGCGGATGATGCCTGCAAAAGATGTGCTGAAAAGTGCCTCTATTGCGGAGAGACTCTGCATGAGCTCCCGTCGTGCCCCGCGTACAAACTGCGCGAGGAGAAGATCAAGCGGTCTTGAAAGAGCGCTCCAAACGTACGTTTGCTGAGATGATCAGAAAGACCGCCGCTGCTGACCCAATTCCTTTGAATCCTTATGATATCTTGTCTTCTGATGAGTTGGATTCTGACGATTCACCTGAGGGATTTTCTTTGGCCGATCTTGGGGAGTCTAGAAAAAGAAAAAAGCTTTCTTCTACGAAACTTCCTAGGAAAGGATCCAGGATATCCCAAGGTGAAATGACAAATACATCGAAATCGAAAAGTGCTGTTGAAAACCCGAAGCAAACTCCACCGGGATTGGCTCGCTTGAACTCTCGTAAGGAGTATCCAGCACTTCCGGGAACATAAAAAATCCCAAATGGTTCCCCCTTTTCGTCCAAGATAGAGCCAGAATCTGGACTTCTGAAACTCTCAGATATCGTGGACTGGATCTTACAAACCTTCAATATCGCTGACCCTCTTAAAAGTTTTCTGTTGGCTTTTCTACCTACAATTAGAACATTTTTGAAACAGATGACTGTAAAATGGCCCCTTCTCGCTACGATTGTATCCTTCGATGGCTAATTCATCGATTAGGGTCGGAGGTTCAATCAATGTTTTACAGTGGAATTGCAGAAGTATCATTCCCAAACTCGACTCTTTCAAAATAATGATTGACAAATTAATATGCGATGTTTTTTCTCTCTGTGAAACTTGGCTCACTTCAAATTTAGATCTTAACTTCCATGATTTTAACATTATTCGCCTAGATCGAGACACCCCTAATGGAGGAGTACTTCTAGGAATTAGGAAGTGCTATTCTTTCTATCTTATTAACCTCCCCTCGATTCCAGGTATCGAAGTTGTCGCATGTCAAATGACAATACAAGGTAAAGAGCTTTGTATTGCCTCAATATATATTCCCCCCAGAGCACGGGTTGGGCAACGGCTGCTCTTTAATATTATAGAACTTCTTCCCTCGCCACGTTTGATTTTGGGAGACTTCAACTCTCATGGTGTGGCTTGGGGTTCCCCTTACAATGATAACCGCTCCTCTTTAATCTATAACCTTTGCGATGACTTCGACATGACTATTTTGAACAACGGTGAAATGACACGTATCCCGAAACCTCCAGCGCGCCCAAGCGCTTTGGATCTATCTTTATGTTCGACGTCGCTACGGTTGGATTGCACATGGAAGGTAATCCCCGATCCCCACGGTAGCGATCATATGCCTGTTTTAATTTCAATTGCTAATGGTTCAACTCAAACGCGATCAATTGATATTCCGTATGACCTCACACGGAATATCGATTGGAAGGTATACGAGGAAACGGTTACAGAAGCCGTTGATTCGATTCAACATCAACCACCACTTGAAGAATACAACCTCTTCGCGGGCTTGATTCTCGACGACGCGTTACAGGCCCAAACGAAGAAATATCCCGGCGTGACGATCAAAGAACGGCCTCCCACTCCGTGTTGGGACAAAGAGTGCTCCGATGTCTACACGGAAAGATCCGACGCGTTTATAGCCTTTCAGAAGAAAGGTATACCTGGCGACTATATACGGTATTCGGAACTCAACACCAAGTTCAAAAACTTGGCTAGAGCAAAAAAACGCGACTATTGGCGACGGTTCGTGAACGAAACTTCGAGAGAGACATCAATGAGCACTCTTTGGAACACAGCCCGAAGAATGAGAAATCGTAATGTAGTCAACGAAAGCGAAGAGTCTTCAAGTCGGTGGATATTTAACTTCGCCAGGAAAGTATGTCCGGACTCTGTTCCTGCGAATAACATTGTTCGCGACGCGTCTCCGGGCTACGGCGTGATAGAATCACCTTTTTCGATGGCAGAATTTTCAATTGCCCTTCTCTCCTGTAACAATAACGCACCTGGGTTAGATAGAATTAAATTCAACTTGTTGAAGAATCTACCCAGCACTGCCAAGAGGCGCTTATTGAACTTGTTCAATAAGTTCCTGGAGCAAAACATTGTACCACAGGATTGGAGGGAGGTGAAGGTGATCGCCATCCAAAAACCGGGAAAACCAGCATCCGATCACAATTCGTATAGGCCGATTGCAATGCTATCCTGTATCCGGAAATTGATGGAGAAAATGATACTCCGTCGCTTGAACCATTGGGTCGAAACAAATGGTCTACTATCAAATACTCAATTTGGTTTCCGCCGTGCCAAAGGGACGAATGATTGTCTTGCGTTGCTTTCTACAGAAATTCAGCTCGCGTTAGCTCGCAAAGAGCAGATGGCATCCGTGTTTTTGGACATTAAGGGGGCTTTTGGTTCCGTTTCTATTGACATTCTTTCGGGTAAACTTCACCGATAAGGATTTTCTCCAATTTCAAACAATTTCTTGCATAATTTGTTGTCCGAAAAACACATGCATTTTACGCATGGTGATCTGGCAACATTTTGAATTAGTTACATGGGTTTTCCCCAGGGCTCATGTCTAAGCCCCCTTCTTTATAATTTCTATGTAAATGACATTGATGATTGTCTGGCAAATTCATGCACGATAAGACAACTTGCAGACGACAGCGTGGTTTCTGTGACAGGAACCAGAGCTGCCGATTTGCAAGGACCATTGCAAGATACCTTGGACAATTTGTCTGCTTGGGCTCTACAGCTAGGTATCGAATTCTCCGCGGAGAAGACTGAGATAGTAGTTTTTTCTAGAAAGCGTGAGCCAGCTCGGCTCCACTTACAGCTGATGGGTGAAACGATCTCTCAGGTTTTGGTACATAAATATCTTGGTATCTGGTTTGACTCTAAAGGCACCTGGGGATGTCATGTTAGGTATCTGATTAAAAAATGCCAACAAAGAGTGAATTTTCTCCGGACAATAACCGGATCGTGGTGGGGAGCCCACCCAGGAGACCTTATAAGGCTGTATAAAACAACGATATTGTCTGTGATTGAGTACGGGTGTTTTTGTTTTCGCTCCGCTGCAAACACCCACTTAATCAAGCTGGAACGACTACAATATCGTTGCTTGCGTATCGCCTTAGGCTGCATGCATTCGACCCATACGATGAGTTTGGAAGTTTTGGCGGGCGTTTTACCACTAAAAGACCGTTTCTGGGATCTGACTACTCGTATTCTAATCAAATGTGAGGTTTTGAACCCCTTGGTGGTTGAAAATTTTGATAGGCTTGTTGAACTTCATTCTCAATCCCGTTTCATGACTGTGTATTTCAATCACATGTCCCAAAGTATAAATCCTTCCTCATACATCTCCAATCGTGTCAGCTTGTTAGATACTTCTGATTCTACTGTATTTTTCGATACATCCATGATGAAAGAAACTCGTGGAATCCCGGATCACTTACGCGTGCAGCAGATCCCGAAAATATTTTTTAATAAATATAGGAACATCAACTGTGACAATGCGTTCTACACTGACGGATCACTTCTCAACGGGTCCACTGGCTTCGGTATCTTCAATAACAATTTCACCGCCTCCTATAAGCTCGACAATCCTGCTTCTGTTTACGTCGCAAAATTAGCTGTAATTCAGTATACCCTTGGGATTATCGAAACAATGCCCACGGACCATTACTTCATCTTTACGGACAGTCTCAGTTCTATTGAGGCTCTTCGATCGATGAAGGATGTGAAGCACTCTCCGTATTTCCTGGGGAAAATACGGGAACATCTGAGTGCTTTATCCGAAAAATCAACCCAGATTACCTTAGCATGGGTACCTTCTCATTGTTCCATTCCGGGCAATGAGAAGGCTGACTCTCTAGCTAAGGTGGGCTCAATAAACGGTGATATTTATGAAAGACCCATTGCTTACAATGAATTCTTTGGAATTTCTCGTCAGAAGACACTTCTCAGCTGGCAGGCCTCATGGGACAAAGGGGAATTGGGACGATGGTTACACTCTATCATCCCTCTGGTATCGACGAAACCGTGGTTCGGGCGGTTGGATGTAGGTCGAGACTTCATTCGTGTGATGTCTCGGTTTATGTCCAATCACTATGGACTTGACGCGCATCTCTCGCGTATTGGGCTCACGAATAGCAGTCTTTGCGCTTGTGGACAGGGATACCATGACATTGAGCATATTGTTTGGGTATGCACTGAGTACTGTGGCGCCAGATCCCAACTTTTAGATTCCCTTAGGGCCCGAGGAATACAGTCCAACGTCCCGGTGCGTGATATTCTGGGTAGGCGAGACTTACCGTACATGCAGCTTATCTACGGATTCCTGAAAGCCATCAAAGTTCAGATTTAATGATTTTTTTTTTCTTTATAGTATGGAAATAACAAACTGCTAATGAAATCGCCATAAACCATAAACAACCCATGCTGCAGTATCGCTGTTGAGCCACAACACGTATTTACCACCACATTTGCTGCAACAGACGAGAGACGAACTTATATTGGACTGTCGATGCTGCAAAATTTATCAAGAGTTGAGGATCAACATTCTTTCCTAGTTTTAAATATTTTGATTTGTAATATATTTATAATTGTATTTATTTGTATGAAAAGATGAGAGGATTTTTATGCCTGTTCGAGGAGGAATGACTAAATTTATTCTACTCAAACAGGCTTTTCCCTACTCCAACAGAATTTTCGGCCCCGTTATGCTTTTTGCGATTGGGCCTTCTATTAGCATTGATATCAAAATTGAAAAAAAAAACAATGATTTAGTAAGTCAGCAAGAAGTTCGAAGTCGTAAATTTACAAAACATCACAGAAGAAGAAAATAGTGTGTAGAAAGAAAACCAGATCCCTAGAATACACCGACGATCAGATTCAAAACGTGAGATCCCAATGGTGCTGGACGACTCAGAAGTACGGCGGAAAGTCTACTTTCCTCTATCGAACTCTAAAAATGCAGTAGAAATGACCCAGTGCAGCGCTCTCTACAATGGTTAAAGAGCTCGCTCGGCAGTCCGTCTTCACCGACGACTTTGTTTTTGTTCGGCTTCTCGATTTCAAAGCGACCTTCAGAAACATCGAGACCTGGTATTCGGTCATTTGCTGCTGGTGCTCCTAGGTCAGTTTTTGTTCCGCTTATGCTCACTGTACCATTTAGGAGTCCATCAAAGTACTTCTCCTACCAGTCGAACACCTCGCTGGCATCCATGTGAAGGTTTCCATCCGCGTTGTTGCACATGTCGATTTGCGGCGCATAGCGTCGAAGGAACTGGTCAACCTTCTAATAGAACCTCTGCGTATCGCTGGCACGAGGCAGTTTCTCAAGTTCCTCATGTTCACAATCCACTTGCTGGCGTTTCTTACATATGAGAATCGTTGTCATGTATTTGGCATTGTTCTCTCTTATTGACTTGTCCAGGTGTATCGCCCAGGTTCGGCCGAGGTTCTCATTCCCCGCTGTCTCGCGTTTTCCGTCTTGTCAGTCGTTTCTCCCGATCGGTGCCTCCACTCATAGTCTCGTCGTTGCCTTCTCCCTAATAGCTGTGCGAATCCTGCATCAGCCGTCTTCGAGGGGCGATGAGCCAAACCCCTCCGCCGTTGGTAGTACCGCTTCGATGTGTTGCGCGTATTTCTCTGTAGCCTGGAAGTCCCGGAGCTTGATGTTAAGCCTAAAGATTCGGTTATGCCGTGCGTGATACAAGGTTGCCAGTTTCGAGCTTCAAGCGAACCAATACTTAAGGCTCGCCCGAAACCGAAGTTTATCGAAATAACACGAGCTGTCAACGCACGTAAACCATTGTTAACCATGTGCCATATGAGTCGGTTCGCAACGGTGAGTGAACGGTTCAGAGCCGCTCTTGGAAGAGAGGCGTTTTACCCACCCCTACCTCAACGTCTGGTCGTTCATGTCCCCGGTGACGATCTTGATGTCTCGACGCGAGCAGCTGTCGCAGAGTTCCTCTAGCTTCGCGTATCACACTTCGTTTTCTTCATCGGTTCTTCCTTCGTTAAAGTAATGCACATTGAGGATAGTGTAATTGCATAACCAAACTTTCGTTCGTATAGTATATGAATCATCGAGAAAACAACAATTTGGTGTGGAACTGGTGGAATTATTGAGCCGTTTTTCTTTAAAGGCAACTGGTAGAGACGAATTACCATCGCGGTTAAAATCGGTTAAGGGCGACCTTAGACATGAATTTAGTGAGAATTTTTTTGTTTTGTTATGGCCCTGTTAGTTTGTTACCAAAATCATGCGATTTAACTCCACTGGACTATTTTTTGCATTACGTACAAAAGTTGGTAAATGTAAGTAAGACCAACACTATTGAGGCTTTACAAAACAAAAAAGCAGGTGCTATTGATGGGATTGAGGGTCAAAAACTGAAAAAGCGTTGTAAAATTCAACTTCTCGTATGGATTATTTGAATCGCAGCCGTGGTCAAATTTACACGAAGTAATATTTAAAAAACTAAAGAGCAAAAACCAATTCATCCATGTAATGAATGTTTTGAATACATTATGCATTTTAAGATGTTCTATCAAACTGTTTGAGAGGAACGCTGTCTCAGTGAAAATCTGTAAGGTCTGGTGGTTCAATTTTAGTTAAACCGCGGGGGACATTCCAGAAGCACGCGGTATGCTTTAAATCAGCGATTCTCAACCTTTTTTTGAACGCGTACCCCTTGGCAACACTTTCCAAATCAATTGTACCCTCTGGTTTGGTTTGTTTTTGCAGAGAGGGTGAGAGTTGTGGTAGATCGCATTATGTTCAGGTTTTAAATTAAACTATGGTTTGTTTGATTGCAACAGCCATGTTTTATTTTTGTTTTTTTTTTTTGTCTACACGAATTGCGGGAAGTCTGGTCACTTCACATTAAATACAACTAAAAAGTTCTGCAAGTTATCGTCATCACGAAACATCTGAAACATTCGTATAATTTTATTGCTAACACAATCTAAGGATACTTCCTCCAACACCATAGTTGATACAACATTTTCAAATATTTTTTGCGCCAGGCACTTTGTTGATATACAAACAACTGATTCATATTCTGATTGATTGCCAGATAGATTGCTAATCAGAATTTTAAAAGGGGTATTCAAGGTTGCCTTCAGTCACGCGGTGGCTCCTGTTGTGCACGTCACTACATCTGCACCGTGATATGGCTCTGCCGTTGTTGGTGAAATGGAGAAAAAAAAACGAGTAACGATAATAAAATTGGGTATTTTGCATATATACATACATAAAGCTACAGCCTCTACCTGGTTCCAGCGATTCGAACAAAACAAAACGCTACGCACGGGTGGCTCTTCGAGAGACTTCATTTTCCAGTAATGACTTTGGTTTCCTCCTCCTCGGAAGTGCTGACAAGTCGGAAAACCGATTTTGTACTTTCAGTCTGCCAAAGACTCTAGTTATTGAAATTGAATAGCTTATTTTCTGTTAAAATCGTTCGTTGTTCTTGAATGATAGTTTAAAAGTGCTTTAAGAATTCATTACTTTTATTCAGTCAATGTACTTTGGGTTTGTTAATTGTCTTTACTGCGTTCGACTCAGTGCAAGTTAACCAGAAAAAAGTTGGTAAGAATAAGCAAAAAAAAAGTCAATCGAACTGTTTGGGTTGAAGCCAGATGAATAAATTATCAATTTTAGCATATTCTAGCCTGGAAAACAACAATGATAGAGATTTTCATGCACTGATTTATGTTGTTGCAGCGGGTGACACAGGAACGAAGGAAAACCGGCATGCTAGAACATTTTTAAATCCGAAATAGCCGCTGTTTTTATTCTTCATCCGTATCACGCTACTTACCTCCGAGTAGCCGCAGCATGTCGGCCATTCGACAGTTGCCTCCTTGACAGCCGCGTTTTTGCACCAGTGACGGGCAATGTTTACCACCGTTATGCGATGGTTGTCGAATAGTCCTGATTCGAGTGGACGTTCCGGAACCGCATAGCGCGTCGCATTCCCTCCACGGTCCCCAAACACTGACAGCACAATCGATCACTGAAAATAGTAAGGAAAGAAAACAGGTTGAACTAGGATGATGAATCATTAATGAGAGTCCTCTGCGCTGAAAAGTGTTGATTCGTGAGACTTTGACAAAATTATCGGGGTGTCAGTGATGAACTGGTCCACGAAGTATTTTACATTGTCTATTGTCTATTGACAAATGTTTAACAATCAAATTACGCTTAATGAGAATCAATAGGAAATTTAATCTGCAGAAAAAATATTTTGTTCTCAATGGTTTTATTAACTGAACGGATTTAACGATTCCTGTAGGGGTTGTGTAATATCACATGATCTATAGTAGGGTGCCAATCATCGTATGGAAAAAAAGTGACCAGAAAATTTCAAAAAGAAACCATATACTAAATGTTCACCTGCTCGAAAACACACCCTGTGCAAAATTTCAGCTCAATCGGACTTAAAATGGGGTGGCGCAAAGCGATTGAAGTTTGGCCTTTTTGAAAATCGAAAAATCACCAAAGCGGAAGAGGGGGGGGGGGGTGTACGTGAAATTTCGGTTTTTCGAATTTTTTTTTGATGCCAAATGACATAAAAACGCATGAAACGTCGAGAATTGGTGTCATCTCAAAAATTAATTTTTGCAAAAATCGACTCTCTGGGACTTAGTCGTTTTTTCAATTGTGGAAGGCGGAGTTCAAAACATTTAGAATTTATTTAATGAAATTGATCGCTAGTCTCTCGAAATAGCCTGTATAATGATATACACTATAACTAGTATCGAATACATTATGTTTCATTAGGGTGGTTCATAATATTGTGGAAAAATGAGTATAAAATAAAAAAATCACTTTTCACTGAATACCAATAGAAAAATTCCTGAAAATATAATATTTGTTATATCATTGTCGTAAGGGTGGCAATGTTGAATTGGGAAAAATACCATGTAAAATGGTATATATTACAAAACATAATTACAAAATGTTACAAAAAACTACTCTGTGCAAGAAAAAAATCATCTCAACCAAAATCAAGATTGTGTCTCGCGGAAAATGTTGAAAGCTTTCATGTCATTTGCAAAATCACACACGAGAGGTGAATGGAATTTGAATATTTGAAAAGTGTTATCGATTCCAAGTGTCTTGAAATTTCGATGGAAAAATCAACTCTCTAGGACACTTGTACTTGTTTTTTTTTTTCGAATGTTGTACCAGACAATTAATTCGTTTTATGTACCACAATAACTTTCTTTGTCAACACTTGATCGAACGCACAGTGCTCGGGCTTATATAATCGGACAATAGACAGTATCGATGTTATTCAGTGAAAATGAGAGTATAGGGATCTCAATCAGATACGCAACACAATTGACTGGTTGTTTCTGGGTTTGCGTCGTGTTGACAGTTCGACCATACATTTTCTATCAAGTTTACATCATCAGAACGTGAACGTGTCCATTAGCTGAAACTTTGCATAGACGTTTTTATACGCAAAAGATGCCATTTTGTGCTATTGGTTTAATATTTTGAAACACAACTCATTTTTGAAAAGCTATTGAAAAACGCTATTTTGGATAGGTATTGATGATTACAAATATTTTTAGAGCCAACACGGTTCGTTTGAGCGGTGTGACGTCTTCGGCAAAGTTGTAGGTAATAGTTTTGTCTTTCAAAAAAAAACATACACCCTAAAAACAAATTATTATTTTCTTTTAGAAGAAAAATTAAAAGAAAGTTAAAAATTAATTATCGAAAACAGCCCATTTAAAAAAACTAATTTTTTTATAAAAACTACGACAGATTACCTGAACAACGAAACCGGTCATGAAGAAATCAGAAAAAAGTAATAATTTTTTTTTAAATTATTTATTTTTTATCAAAGGGTACATTTTTTTTTGAAGAAGAAGAAAGTTATTATTTACAACTTTGCAAGATACACTATGACAATCAAATAAACCGTTTTGACTGTAAAAATATTCTTAATTCCTCATAGAGTGCTCTATTGGAAATTAAAAATATGTCTACAGTCGAAACGGTTTGTTTGATTGGTATAGTGTCTTCCGCAATATGGTAGATAATATTTTGTCCTTCTAAAAAAAATGCCTTTCAAAAAAATAATTGAAAAAAATTTTTTTTTAAAAAAAATGATATTTTTTTCTTGATTTCTAAATGATTGGATTGGTTTCATTGTTTTGGCAATCTTTTGTAGGTTTTATTAAAATAAATCAGATTTTTAAAAAATGAGCTCTTTTGAATAATTAATTTTTAATTTTTCTTCTAACTTTGTTTTGAAGAAATAATTTTTTTAAGAGTAATTTTTTTGGAAAGATAGAATTATCATCTACAACTCTGTCGAAGACCTCACACGAATCAAACGAACCGAAGTGCTTATTTTATTTCATACTCATTTTCCACAATATTATGAACCACCCTATGCCGAATAAATGAACCACCCTTATGAAACATAATGTATTCGATGCTAGTTATAGTGTATATCATTATACAGGCTTTTTCGAGAGACTAGTGATCAATTTCAAAAGATAAATTTTAAACATTTTGAACTCCGCCTTTCACAATTGAAAAAACGACTAAGTCCCAGAGAGTCGATTTTTGCAAAAAAAAAAAAATCTTTTAGGTGACACCAATTCTCAACGTTTCAAGCGTTTTTATGTCATTTGGCACCAAAAAAAAAATTCGAAAACCGAAATTCCGCGTTCTGAGATTTGAGACGAGAAGCTCTTTGATTTTTCAGACGACAGACCAAGGTACTTTTTTTAATTCCGCAGGTATCAGAAGCGTAACTCAAAGACATTGTTCCGTTAGAAACTCTTCCCAGCTTATCTTCGTTGATGCTTGCTCCATCGGTTTTCCTTTTGTAGTTCCGAACCATTTTTAGGACTGAGAATCAGTCTAAATCGATTTTTGTTAATAAACAACAATCAAATACATATTTGATAAGTGTCCGAATGTGCCCCACTACCATCCGAAGACAAATCTTAATTTTATCTAATAAATAAGCTATTTATTTCCCAGCTGTTATCACGTATTTTCATTACATATTAGTTACCAACTAAGGTGGTGTACTTGAATTTCTGAATCACTCACAAAGAAATTAGAGAAATCCTTACAACTTCATGCTCGAACGGTTAAAAACATGTATGAAAAATGGCACCGTGTTGTTTTCGTAAGTAATAAACAACCAAGAGCTGTCAAACTATATGGTAGCTGTTGATGGAAGGGCTGCCAACTTACTTATATTTTTTGTTTGGTTGAAAATTGCACCACCTGTTTTATTTTTAAGCTCTGTCCGAAACTGCCCCCGTCCGAAACTGCCACCCTTTCCTCTACACTTAATGGTTATCACACCTCATATACACGTGAAAACATTTATTATATGTATATTTTATCTCCTAATAACATTTTTAGATACCCTTGATTAATAAAAATAATAAACTATTTTACTTTGACCTCTTCTCGTCCAGTATTTTGATATGGGTGTCTTTTTATAACAGAACCGGAATTGTAATGTTTTTATATCAGACGACACAGCATGTGAAGTGGGAAGTAATTGAAGCTACTACCTACCGGTCGATCGAATAAGCATCATTCCACCAAAGATGACTAGAACAAGATACCTGACTCTTGCAGAATTCATCGGACATGATTGTCACTGCGCGTGAGCAAAAGTCGAACTAATTTATACATTGAAATATGACGTATACTTAAGGTCAAAATCAACTGATGACAAGGCCAAGACATTACTGCTGAAAGGTGAAACAATTTTTTCAGTATCCATGTGGACGACTGTACGGTGCTGCCATCCGAAAAATGATAATAATATGTTCGAATGTTTAGTTCTCAAAGATGAAACTGTCCGGAAAAATCAAGAATAATTGACGCATCATTTAAAATTGAGCGTACCATCAGAAATTCTTGATAACCGCTATGAACACGCTCTACAGCCAAGTTTTCCACTCTTGCCGAAGCTAATAAAGCAAAAATCGGTTGCCCCGGTGAACCTGACCATATGCACAATGGTGCTGAAACCTGGCTTGCGACAAATCAAACTGTAAGTGTTGGTAGAATGGGACCTGAAAATAAATATAAACTGCCACTCTGACAGTCGATTTCACACTTTTCTTTCGTACTTTGAAGTGCAAATAATATGGCAATAGCATCAAGTGCAAAAAATGACAATATCATTAAACTGCATGTTAACTTAAGCGTCGAGCTGACCAAACTGCTACACCTTTTTCATATAAATACAATCTTGAGCAGCTCAACGATCGATGACGGACTATGCACGATAAATCGGTTTTGCTCATATTGACAATTTTATGAGCATTTAAGTCATCAGATGGCAGCACCAACCGTCGGTAATCGATCGTATTCAAAATGCATGAAAAATATGGAAGTTAGGTATCTTGTTCTAGTTATCTTTGATTCCACATACCGACTGGCTAAGCGGGGGCGTAGTGTGGTTGGTAACGTCTCCGCCAACCACGCTCGACGCCTGGGTTCGGATCCCACCGCCGACATAGGTGTCGGTGGTTGTGAGGTGGCGTGATCCACTCACAACCAACCTAACTGGTCTAGATTCAATCCTAGCCGACACCGGGAGATTTTCTGAGGCGAAAAATCTCTGGGATCACGCCTTCCATCGCATGAGGAAGTAAAGCCGTTGGCGCCGGTCCGTTAATAAACGGGTCGTGAGTTAGGGTCCTGGGTGTGGAGTCGCCTCCCTGGGCGTCGGTGATTGACCACAACAGTGGCGGAACTAGACCGACGGAAAATAAGCGAGCGAAAAAAAATACCGACTGGCGCTCAGAAGGGTAAAAGACAACGATGTTCACTGAGTTTTACCTCGACTGACAGTAGAAGGGAAAATGCTTTTTCGAATCTGTATCGATTGAGGGTGAATAAATAAAGTAAAAGCGCATTCGTGAGAGTGGTGATGAAAGTGTAGTTGGCAGCAAGAAACAAGTTTGAAATGTGATCCTTTGCTCGCTTCGGTGGTTTACTCTAGCCAGGACCTGCTTCCTACTTTTACGGAAAGCTTCGAAAGATTCAATCCCATGTGTATCTATCGTAAAAATATTTGAGGAATGCTTTTAAAACAACTTGTTCGTGCGGCAAATGTTAAATTTATGATAGCAGACTAAAAAAAGAAGTTATAGCTACTATGCAAAAAGGTGTCTCAAATTTTCCTTCTTCATGTCTATACAAAAAAAAAAATCACAGAGTGCACAGATTATACTTAGGTTTTTCATTTAATTTCTAGTCGAATGAATTCTGACAAGTGTCTTATTCCCATGTAAATTTTATCCACTTCAACTTATTCATGGTACATGACCGACTCGTTATATCCATTTGTTCTCGTGCCCCTCATCAAGAAAAGTCCGCTTTATGGTTGCGTTTAACATCCGAGCCGACCTGCGGACAAACAACATAGCTGACTGACGGTAATATTCACCTCATTAACCTTAATTGCAAGGTTGTAAACTTACCCTTCTATGTATCCTGACAACAGACTCCCACTAACCCTGCCAGATTGGTTGTGTGTGCGTTTTGCTGCTTTTGAACTGACATCGGTCGCTTTGTAACGATTGCTCCTATTCAACCGATTCAACATTTCGATTGCGCAATTTATGGAAGTTAGAATAATTCCTTCCCGGTGAACGGGAGAAGGCTGTCGGCATGCTTATGCACTCTGCAGCAGTTTCCGTGAGTGACGTTGCAATAAAATGGTTTCATTGGTGCAAGAATTGAGAATATGTTTTGTTAATACACTTGCAAAAATTTTGAAACAATCGTACGTACTTTAAGCTGTAAACAACGAAGTTTTTTTCGAAATAAATTCGTTATGACGAGAGCTCGTTAAAGTTTATTGTTGCGTAGACGAATTTGAACTAAGAATTTGTTGAATAGAATAGTGAGCAAAGTCTTGGTGTACATTCCGATTCGAAATGTAGACCTTCTGTTTGTTATACACATACTTCGCAGCCAACAGTTTAGTGCTCAGGACATTGCGGGGCTATCACTACGATCCTACTGACACTAACAGTCTCTCCCGCATCGAGACGCGAACCAACGATGAGTTGCTTGTTAGACCAACATCTATATTACTTTAATCTAACGTCGAGAAGAACCAATTTCAGTATTGTAGGGAAATTGACATCCATAAATTACATAACGCAAACATCCAACTAAAATTTTGGATGTTTTTGTTTCTCTCTTATTCTATAATAAACGCGGTCAGAGAGGAATGAAAGTATATGTAAGCTCTTGCTCATCTTTATTCCTGTATATTTTGTTTTATTTATAGGGGAACTGCTCCACTATTTATCTCAGCCCATATATTCATCTCATACAACATGAAAACACCATTGAAAACAGGACAAAACGCATATTTTCTTCTTAAACCAATCTTCTAATCCATGGAATGGATTCTTATTAGTTCACTTTAGATTCCTCATAAAGTAAAATCCTGAAAAACTCACTTAAAAGCACTAAATTTGATCTTATAGTCGGGCATCTGCACGCGAAAGATCATTTAATTCAATCACCTACCTCAGAAAACAAAATCCGCGCATTGTTCTATACGGCTACAACGGTACTCGTTCAGCAGCCAACCAAAGTTTTTTTCATCACTAGCGGACCACTTCGTATTTTAATCACTAAACAAAATCACTCACTACACTAAGGATACTTTAATCTTTGAAATGTTCACCTCAAATTTCCTAAAACAAGCTTGAATTAGCGGATATATATGAGATGAATTTCTACAATTCCTAAATTTCAACTGTATGTATTTTCATCTGTTTTCACTGCGTTGAAGAAAATCAAAAGTTGCCAAATCAGTTTCTGTTAATACGAAAAAATCATACTGAAAATGTTGAATTATTCCGACATAATTGACATAAATCTACAGCACTGTAGTGGTTACCTAGGTTACAAATTTTGCACGTAAACAACTACAGCGGATATCTAGGTAACCTACTACAAAGGTCTGCGGCTACGTTCATTCATGATTAACAGTGTGATGAATATGCAGCATATGAGCAGCGATTCAAGTTTTGAGATGGATATGGAAGCGTTGTGAAAAATTATTTGTTTTACAAAATTCAGCTAATTAAATCTAGCTAATTTTACTTAATATACAATGCAGAACGATTCCATAAGAGTACGTAGGCATATTTAGTTTATTTGTTCAATGATTTCGTGAAAATTTGTTGTGTAATCCGTGCATTCTTCGTGAGTATCGGCTCAATGAGATCAATAATGAAGCAGTTCCACTACATGGTCTGTTCTAAACAAACAATGAAGCTTTTTTATCCATGTACATTCGCAAGCATTTTTTTTTTTTGGAAGAACAAAATTATTATCTACAGCTTTGCCAAAGACACTATGCCAATCAAACAAACCGTTTCGGCTGTAGACATATTTTTAATTTCCAATAGAGCACCCTATGAGGAATTGGGAATATTTTTACAGTCAAACCGGTTTATTTGACTGGCATGGTATATTTGGTGAAGTTGTAAATAATAACTTTGTCCTTCCATAAAAAATGTACCCTGTGAAAAAAAAATTAGAAAAAAATATCTTTTTTTTTAATTCTCTATGACCGGTTTTGTTATTTAGGTAATCTTTCGTAGATTTTATAAAAAAACACAGATTTTAAAAAATAAGCTGTTTTGGGTAATTATTTTTTAAAAGAATCAATAATTCATTTTTAGAGTGTATATATATATATTTTTTTTTCTGGAAGACAAAACTATTATCTACAATTTTGCGGAAGACGTCACACCACTCAAACGAACACTTTTGGCTATAAAAATATTTGTAATCATCGATACCTATCCGAAATAGCATTTTTCAATAGCTTTTTAGAAATGAGTTGTGTTTCAAAAAATCAAATCAATAGCACAAAATGGCATCTTTAACCTATAAAAACGTTTATGCAAAGTTTCAACCAAATGAAAAATGACAATTTAAAAAAAAAACTTTAACTGAAATTTTTTTGTGGAACTGCTTTGTGACAAGACATTCATTGATTGTGCCGTTTATAAACTGCATTTTTTTGCGAAGACGAGGTTTTTATACTATACTAGCTGACCCGGCAAACTTCGTCCCGCCCATTTTTGTGTTTAATTAAATAATTTTAAACATTCCAAATTTTCTGATTCCTTGCGATTTGCTTATAGTCGGCAAATGCACGAGGAATCGGTTGTAGGATATGATCAAAGTCAAAGGACAAATCGTTTGAAATCGTTTCGAACAAACATATTTTCAATGTTATAGTCGGCAAATGCACGAGGAATCGGTTGTAGGATATGATCAAAGTCAAAGGACAAATCGTTTGAATCGTTTTGGTTCTATCGGAATGACAACATCCCCTCCTGAGGGAGGGGTCTAGAACTATCTTAGTCACCTTTCCCGACCCCTAAAACTTCCATATACAAAATTTCACGCCGATCGGTTCAGTAGTTTCCAAGCCTATATGGATCAGACAGACAGAGCTGCATTTTTTATGTTTAGATACATTTTTTTTTAAATATTTGTATGAAGAAAAGTCTTGGAGGACGGAAATCCAGCAAAACCTCTCGATTATACAAAACACAATCGACAAAAGCTTTAGGCAGTTTCGAGAATGACTTCTCGTGGATATTACTCAGTCGTAAATCGTATCGTTAGAACTACGACAACAGTTTATTTGATTAGCATAGTGTACTTCAGCATAAACTTAAATTCACATAAGCATATAAAGGAAACTTGTCGTTTGAGAACTTTTATTCATAGCATTACGCGATATGTCGAGTGTTATGAACAAAAGTCCCCAAACTTCTCTCTCCCAGTTTATGCCAAAGTGAATCAAGTTTATGTCGATCTAGAACCCTACCATCAAGACGCTCGCATGTATTAGGCTAGTGAACACTCCACTACTGTCGTTGCCAATCTCTATCAGCCAACGGTCATCCGTACAGTCGATCGGTATGGGACACTATAAAGGCCAAACGCAATGGGCACGTTCACGTTCTGATGATTTAAACTTGCCAGAAAATGGTCGAACTGTCAAAACGACGCAAACCCAGAAACAACGAGTCCATTGTGTTGCGTATCTAATTGAGCTCCCTATACTCTCATTATCGCTGAATAACATCGATACAGTCTAATATCCGATTATAAAAGTCAGAGCACTGTGTGTTCGATCAAGTGTTGGCAAAGGACATTATTGTGGTAAATGGTAAAATATTGTGGTAAAATTGCCTGGTACAACATTTGAAAGAACAAGTCTTGTTGTTTTAGAGAGTAGATTTTTCAAACAAAACAAAAAAGTAGAAGGGTGGTATCCAAAACACGACCGCATAGTTGACGTAGGACTACAATAGTTTTATATTTCCTTTTGAGGCTCTGTTTGATTTGAGCTTGTTTTACTTTTGGCACGGTTCAATTTTGGCACACATGTGCCAAAAAAGCGATTATATTTAATCACATTTTTCTAGTTTTCTTGATTATTTTTAACAAATTTAAGGTTAACCCGTGAAGACCCGGGACGGAACTTGTGTTTTGAAAATGCTCGTTCTCAGCACTGTAACGGCCGATTTGTGAAAACTTGGAATTTTATTCAAGGGGAATAGTAGCTCTAAGTTTTGGTAAAGGTGCCATCCCTCTGGAACCCTCCCCATTTTTGTGAGACGCAAATATGTCTGTGTTTTTTTCTAATTTTTCAAGCAGATTGAGCAAACACTGAGAATTTCCATACGTATCAATTGCTCCATGTATCAAATCATATCAGGTGGATGAAATATGGTATGTAAGAGTGAAGTTTGGAGTTTCCAAATTATTTCAGTACAAAATCACAAAACTACGTATTTTTATAAAAATTCAAACAACAAAACCGTTCTTCGAATTTTAAGCTCTACATTTTTGCAGTAAGGTCTCCTGAATCCATACGCGATGAAATATTTATTTTAGCATACATTTTGAGAAAAACCAGTTTAAATTCACCAAAGTACGTATTTTCATGGAAACCTGATTTTCTCAGACTCCCACGGTAAGTTTCAACTTAGTTCTTCAATCTCCAAGCTCTATATTTTTAAAGTACCGTCTTCTGAATCCAAAGATGATGAAAGACTTTTTCTAGCATGGAGAAAATCAAGTTTTCATAAGAACTCGTACTTTAGATAATTCAAACTCGTTTTTCTCTAAATCTGTGCATGCTAGAATACATCTTTTAGCATCTTTGGATTCAGAAGACGGTACTCTAGAAATAAAGAGCTTGAAAATTTAAGAACTAAGATGAAACCTACTATGGGAGACTGAGAAAATCAGGATTCCATGAAAATACGTACTCTTGTAAATTTAAACTCCTTTTTTTAAAAGTATTTGCATGCTAAAATAAATATTTCATCGCGTATTGATTCAGGAGACCTTACTTCAAAAATGTAGAGCTTAAAATTTGAAGAACGATTTTCTTATTTGATTTTTTATGAAGATCCGTAGTTTAACAGTTTATAATGGTTTTATAACAAAATTTCACTACATCAGCTTGCAGGAAGCATACGGGGTGAGTAAAATTTGGTCCAAAGTTGCATACGAACTGCTTTATCTCTTGCTTCTAGTCACGAATTCAATATGAACAACAATTCTCTCGCTCACTTCTCTTTATACTGTTGTCATTGTACAGACAATCTCTGGCTTGTGTGTTATTGACTGTAGCTGTCTGTGCTATTTATTGCATTTATTACGAATTGAAGTGGAATCAATTTACTTAGCATCGATTTTTATTTGGGTCCGAGGACGTTAATTGAATTTGTAAGATTCATGCTTTTATTGTCCTGCCTTTTCTTAAATATGCTAAATTTGGATGAGACTTTCGCTACAGCGAACATGTTCCGGTAATATGGTCGGCGTGCGACCAGACCGAACCAAGCGCCATTTTTTTGAAAATTGAGTTTTCAACACTAGTGGATGTTAAAATTGATAATCTATATTTCACGAAGAAACGAAATCATTTAAACAGTTTATAATGGTTTTATAACAAAATTTCACTGCATCAGCTTGCAGGAAGCATACGGGGTGAGTAAACTTTGATCGCCGATCACTCGAAATAATGTTTTTGGCGCTTGGTTCGGTCTGGTCGCACGCCGACCATATAATGATCATGATCAAAGCAGCCTCTAATTACTCGGATGGATGGTAATATCTAGGTCGTTAGCTTAATTTCATCAAGCGACACCTCAAACGACTTGGAACTAAAACTAGTTTATTGGTGGCCATATCTACTGTTAATGTCGTCTTTGGCCGTTTGAAAAGTAAAAAAAAGTCATGAAAAGAGAACCGTTCATTTTTGGCATGGTTAGATTTTGGCAACAGAAAAAATTCTGGCGTGTTTCCAAAATCGAACAAGGTCTGTATTTTTATTAATAATTTGCAGCACGCTGTTTTGGAAAAAAATAATCTCTTTAATTTTGAGGAATACTTTTCATTATAATACATATAGAATTTTATAATCATGTTAACATTCAATTCAGGTCAATTAAAACAGTTTATCAGTAAACAGAATCAGAAAAAAATGAATCAGTTTCAAGATACCAAAAAACAACGAAGATGCCATGTTTGAAAATCATATGTCTGTTATCCTCAAAAATAAACCGAGCTAGAATGATAAACAACATTAGCCTCAGCAGTTAATGTTCGCATAGTGTTGTTCGATATGAAAAGTACCATATCGTCTCATCAAACCAACCACCGTGAACCAAATAATGTGCAGTGCAACCAGAAACTAATAGGATAGGATGATACTAGTTCCAGTTATAATCAGTGCCTAGTTCCGTTCACTGCTAGAATTGCTGATTAGCAAGCTTTACACACAATGATATGTTTGCATAACTTAAACATATAAACCAATAATAAAAAGCTGTGATTTTTGAGATCCCCTAATGCTATACGAGTGCAATATACTTTAGGGAAAAAAAGTAATTGAAATTAATAAAGCATCTGAGTGCTTATTTGCTGCGAACAAAACACCCTAAAATACGTACAAATTTTTACTGTAGAAAGCAAAGGAATCAAAAAAAAACAGAAAAACATTGAATAGAGGATTCAATCAATAGAACTGAATCATTTCTCGTCATTTGGCACTTATTTACCTTGATCTCATCGACGCTGAAGATGGAAAAAGTTGGACATATGCGAGCTGGACGAATCCCACAATAGAAATCACTTGCTGGCGTGGCGAGAAGCTGCCGTCGTGTCATTGTGCTTTGAATAAGTCTTGTTTGAAGTACAGGACCGTGCTCGGCAATACAAATAAAACAAGCCGCTAGGTAAATCGTTATGCGTGATCAGGCTCACTACGAATTCATTAAGACATTTGTGATTTGTACTAAACTGGGCGTTACGAGTGTGATATAACTAAGATAAGAAATGTATTGAGTTTATTTCCATTAAAGTCTATCATGTACAACATGTACAGTGATGAGTGACCAGAAAACTGCTACCAGGTGTAAAGCAGAAGCTGTTCATGCATAGCTACACGCGTTGTGGAACAGCAATTAACCGAAACACTTGAGTTTGAAGTGTTCGCATTGAAACCATTCTATCCAATCACATCAATGGGCCACAAAAGTGTGACATAATGACTATAAACGACTTGCAGTCTTTTGTTGTTATGGACACTAGCACACAGGGCTATCGTGTCATGAAATCCATGTTGGTCCAGCACATTTGTACTGGCGTTATAGTAGCTTCAAACCGTTTTGGTTCCAAATGAATATAGTATGCGTTGGCGGCTCTTTATTTATTTTATAGTCTCTGTAGTTACCACCATCTTCCGTTGCGTCGTTTCTAACGAGTGCCGCAACGAGGGAATCAACACTGGTACAATACATGTCATGGACACTGAATGAACCAGAGTGGTGCATTATGCGGGAGCTTTTGTACAATTTACGAAGCATAAAATGGTATTACAACCATCGTTACTGTTACTTAATACTGTATTCCGTATACGAACTCAAACAACGCAGGTAAACGATGGTAGACAGAGTAAAATACTAAAACCTAAGAGCACAAAGTTTGACGACGCTCTTCCGTGTGCAGGTATTTGTCAAATGGGACATGATACTCATTTGGCAACATCTAATTCCTTTCGGGAAACATTATTACAAGTTGTAATATCTAACGTTATAAATATACCCAATCAAAGTTGAGTTTTTTATATATTACTCCAGAGCTTAAAATTTGACAGGTATTGGAACAAGTAAAATCGTGCTATAAAAACATTCCCACTTTGGGTTGATATTTTACTTAATTTTTCATAAATCGAAACTGCTTAACAACGTAATTTGTTATTATTATATTTTTGCAAATATTCTAAATTATAAAACTATTTTAATTCACTTATTATATATTTTCATAAAAATCGTAAAACTAACACCCTCTCGCACTGAACATGATAACCATGCCTCTTATTATTAAAAATCTTTGAGCGGGAATTCGACTTTTCCATACAGTAAACTTAAGCTACTAAGACCAGGGTGGGGAAATGTACTTTTTTTTTTTTATTCTCGCTTATTTTCCGTTAGTCTAGTTCCGCCACTGTTGTGGCCAATCACCGACGCCCAGGGAGGCGACTCCACACCCAGGACCCTAACTCACGACCCGTTTATTAACGGACCGGCGCCAACGGCTTTACTTCCTCATGCGATGGAAGGCGTGATCCCAGAGATTTTTCGCCTCAGAAAATCTCCCGGTGTCGGCTAGGATTGAATCTAGACCAGTTGGGTTGGTTGTGAGTGGATCACGCCACCTCACAACCATCGACACCTATGTCGGCGGTGGGATTCGAACCCAGGCGTCGAGCGTGGTTGGCGGAGACGTTACCAACCACACTAGGCCCCCGCTAAGGGGAAATGTACTTGTACGCTACAGTATTCACACGACAGTAGCAAGATTTTTGTAATTACCACTGTGGAATGAAACACTACGCGACAGTAGCCGCTACCAAAGTTGCATACGATCTGCTTTATCTCTTGCTTCTAGTCACGAATTCAATATGAACAACAATTCTCTCGCTCACTTCTCTTTATACTGTTGTCATTGTACAGACAATCTCTGGCTCGTGTGTTATTGACTGTAGCTGTCTGTGCTATTTATTGCATTTATTACGAATTGAAGTGGAATCAATTTACTTAGCATCGATTTTTATTTGGGTCCGAGGACGTTAATTGAATTTGTAAGATTCATGCTTTTATTGTCCTGCCTTTGCTTAAATATGCTAAATTTGGATGAGACTTTCGCTACAGCGAACTATTTCCGAATGAAAAAGTTTAGAAGTTGGGATACAAATCTTCTGGTGTTCACGATTGATGATATTTTTAGGCAGTACATATAAAGAAATTATTTATTTTTTATCTTATTACTGTACTAAACTGTCGCATGGTTGCTAATTATTGTCATTCGCACAATGCTACAGTCGAGATATCAAAGCGGCCGAAGATCGGCACAAAAGAGAATCGTTAACCATCTGTGTTGGCTTCTAGTCAAACGATTCTCTCAAATAGAGAAGCGTACAGTTGAACGCTGCTGTAGCAGTCTGCAAGAGATGCAACAATTCTTTTCGATACGGTGTCATGCAAAAATGTCAACTGTTCGACACACTGACTAAGACTGCATGTTTTTATCGACCTTACAAAAAATATGACAAGAGTGCTCTGAGAAATCGCTTGGAACTTTTATTTGTAAATTACCTCTTCCTTTTGCACATTGCACAGTGGTTTAAAAGTCGAATTTGACGCGCTAAATTGATAACTCCACGTACGATGAATATACAATTATGACGTCTTCAGCAAAAATGGTGGGTAAGACCTCCTGCATCTTTTGGTGCTGTGAGATTTGTGATTAATCTCCCCAAAAGTGAGATGAAAAATTAATTTTTTTGCTCCATCGAGATACAGAGTTGGATTCTTCGGTAAAGTTATAGGTATAATCAATACAACCAACTTTGTCGAAGACAAAAAATTCGTATCTGTTACTCAAACTGACTTAGAGAGTTTCTATTGAAAATAGACCTGTCAAAACACATTTTTCAATGAATCATATTTTTTTCTATTTCCTAGGTCTTCACTATGTTCTACAAACTTGTTAGTAGTATCAATATACACAACTGTATGGAAGGTATTATGTTTGTATTGTTTGAAAAACAATGAGTTATGGGTTATTTTTTATTTTTTTTCGCCATATTACAAATCACTGTATCTTTCTTAGGGGCAGGTAGATGCAGATTCGGTAGTAAGCATATGAACGTATAACAATAGAACTTTCAAACGCTGGTGATTTCGCTAGTCCACGACTTTCTGCTGATGAGTTGTGTTCATAACAAAAAACCTCGTTTTTACCCTTTTTAATGATTTAACCAGGTAAAATACTAATTTTGTAAACCAAGATACCTCGTAATAAGTTCGTATCTATGGTGACCATCCTACCAAGCGTGGTTCAAGTATTCCAGAACATGTAAATTGCATATGCTTGTTTTTGGTTCACCTCGAAGGTTCTTAATCAAAAACAATGAACATAATACTGAGTTGATAACTGTAGAACAAGCAAAGAACGGAAATTGCAAGCGGGATAATAGCAAATATAAAACCACTATTATCAATCACAATTTAAATGTTGCCTCTTTTTGAATTTTGTTTGGCGGTATTTTTTTTTATACTATTGCATTCAGTAGTAACTATTAATTATTATTGTCGACCACCATGCAGTTGTCGGTTTCGACACATTCGTACTAGCAGCATCATAACATTGTCAAGTAGGGGTAAACAGGGTAAGACCGCCCAGCGGGGTAAGACCGCCCCCCGTAGTTTTACTACCAAGTTTTATAATAATTGAAAAATTTCTTTAACATGTCTATTACAGTATAATTACATAACATTTTGCACCCCTTTCTTTTTTAATAGCGCGCGAACGGTCACAGAAATAATCAAAAACAACCTTTCAGCTGGCAACCAGTCAATGCGCTGTTGCTCTGCGGCAACGGGACTTAAGGTTTTTCTGTCTAAAAATTTATTGTTTTATTCGTGAATATACGTTTAACCGCTTGCCTGAATCTGTCTTTTTTCGGAAATGTCGAAGGCCGTGAGTGATCTTGTAGTTTTGACTACTTTTTCGATGGAATATGGAAATGTTCCACTGGGGGTAACGTCGCCCACTATACATGGGGTAAAACCGCCACGTGTACAACTGCTTGTTATTTTACTCCAAAACCCAAATGCCTCGACACTACAAAGGGAATATATGCAGGATAAGTAAAGCAATTTCAAGCCACATAAGACATCGATGTTGATCGACCACTTTCGATTTGGTTGAAGCTTTTCTAGTAATATTTTTTTAACGCGACTAATTTTTGAAAAAAGTAAACTTGTGCAAAAATGGTATTAATGAACAAAAATAATTTTAGGGCCAGGACGGTTTGTTTGATCGATATGACGTCTCCAGCAGAGTTGAAAATAGCAGTTTTTTACTTCCGAAAAAAGTATACACTGTAAAAAAATTCAAAGAAAAGATATAAAAATAGAATTAAATTTTTTTTTAATTTATTTGAAAAAAATCATGTTTTTGCCTGCAAAATCTGCAAAAGGTAAGCTCAAATTTGATGGTTGTTATATCATGGAGTAATAGAAATATTTACAGCTCGAATTTTGCAAAGAATTTTTTTGGGCGGTTTGTTTGATGTATAGAATCGTTGGTAATTTTGTTCCTAAAAAAAACATAAAAAAATTGAAAATATGAATAAAAAATTTATAATTATTAGTATTACTCCATACATAATAAGTCTTCAAAAAAAATCATACAGACAGGTTTACTGAGTTTCTATTTTTAGCTTAAAGACAGGTTTATTATAAATTGAATATTTTGAAAAACCCTAATTCTGGAAAATCTATTTATTTTGAAAACCACAAAAAGTTACCTAAACATTGATTTGAACTAGGATAATCAAAAAAACAAAAAAAGTTAAAACTTAGAAAAAAAATTATATTTTTCAGATTTTTCACAGTGTATATTTTATTAAAATAGAAAAAAAAATACCATCTACAACTTTGTCAAAGACATTATACCGAGAAAATCAACCGCTTTGGCCCTAAAAATAAATGTTATCCTCAAAAAATAGTGGGCGATCTTACCCCGCTGGTGGGCGGGATTACCCCGCATGAAAAAGATCTGCACATTTTCAATGAATTTTTAAAATTGAAAAAAAAGCTGGAAAATAAACAAAAATATTTCAGTTCTTATTTTTCAAATGCGGGTATTGAATAGAAGAACCTCTTATCGAAGAAAAAATGAAATTGCAGCCGCAACTTTTTTTCTATAAACAGAAATGCTTAAGGGGGCGGTCTTACCCCGCTTACCCCTACCTAATAGCTTCTCATGATTTTTGGCCATCCGCGAATTGACGTTACTACGGGGTTTGAATATAACGCTTATTCCTAAAAGCAGCTCCAATAGATCGAGCTTTGACGATTGCCGTCCAATTAGTTTACTTAACTGTGACTACAAATTGTTTATGAAACTGCTTGCTGAACGTATCATGAACTTTCTCGAAAAATTGCTTGGCCCAGGGCAAACTGCTTGTGTACCTAAGCAGTCTTGTGGAAACAATTTAAAGGACCTTAGAAGATTAATAACAAGAGCTTGCGAAACAAAACGATTTAAAGGCTGCATTGTCAGTTTAGACTTAAATAAAGCTTACGATAGGGTAAATCACGACTATTTGTGGAAGGTGCTAAATAAGTTTAATTTTCCTCAGGCTTTCTTTAATTGTATACAAACTATTTATAGAAGTGCATCATCTCGAATTTTAATTAATGGATTTCTTTCGCAAGAAATAAAAATTATTTGCTCTGCTCGACAAGGATGTCCTATGAGTATGGTGCTCTTTGTTTTGTACATAGAGCCTTCATTAAGACAAATAGCTGAGAGCATACCAAGTGTACTTGTTTATGACAAGTTCATAAATGTATTTGCTTATGCTGACGATATTGTTGTTTTCGTTAAAAATAATGCTGAATTTGATATCTTGTTTTCGATCCTTGAATCTTATGGCTTAGTGGCCCAGATCCGTTTAAATTACCACAAGTCTAGTTTTCTCCGTTTGAATAATGCTAATGTAGGTCCACAACGCATATGTGAAGTTGAAACTTTAAAAATTCTAGGGGTAATATTTCAAAAAACATGGAGCTCAATGGTTAATGCTAATTACGGAAGGTTAGTGACAATTATTAAAGCCGTAATGAAACTCCATAACGTTCGTCAACTTAATATCATAGAAAGGAGCATAGTTTTGAACACCTTTGTGTTATCCAAATTGTGGTATGTGGCTCAAATAATCCCACCATCAAACCAACATCTCGGGCAAATCAAATCAGCTTGTGGAAAATTCGTTTGGACTAGTCTAATATTTAAATTAAATAGGAACCAACTATACTTGGATTTTAAAAAAGGTGGGCTACGGTTAGTTGACCCAGAAGCTAAAGCAAAATCATTATTTCTACAAAATATTTTCTATACTAATGAAAGTAATATGGAAGAGCATTACTTGTTGAACGATAATATCCGTAACAAGATTTCACGCAACGCTCGTGAGTGGTTGACTGAAGGTGTTTATTTAAAAGAAAACTATAATCTTAATACCACCCATCTTATGTATGAGTATTTTATTGACAAAAACAGACAGATTCCAGCAATTGAAACAAAATTGCCACTTGATTGGGAAAAGATATGGGAAAACATAAGTTATAAATTTTTACCATTTAATGATCGCGCCGAATTATTTTTGTTCGTCAATGATCTGGTGGCAAATAAAGAAAAGTTGATGGCCTACAACATTGGTCATCTTAATAGTACAATTTGTGGAAAATGTGGTTTAAATGACACTAACGAGCATCGATTAAAGCTTTGTCCTAAAGCTAAAATGGTTTGGGACTGGTGTACCAACATGGTTCGTCAAAGGATGAAATTAAATATAAGCGATTTAGAAGACATTCTGCAATATGTTATTCCAGCTACTGCGAAGAAAAGGAAAGCTGCTTTGTGGTTAACGGCTAAAGCAATTTCATTCAATTTAAGGGGTTTGGAACCATCGCTATTTGTATTTAAAAAAGAATTCCGAGAAATAAGATGGAATAAAAGGAAAATGTTCAACGCGGAATTCGGGAATTCCCTAAATATTTGTTGATGTTATTGGTCGAAAAATTCGACTTGTCATAGCTTAAGAACTGTAACTGTATTTTTGTACTATATAATTGTAACACGAACTTATATTTATATTCAAAAAAAAAATAATAATAATAAGCAAGCAGCTAGTTTATCCAATAGCTTTACGAGTATTGTATTCTCGATATTTGTTGAATCAAAGTTTTGAAAATAACTTGACACATTCGTAAGGGGTATCCACATACCACGTGGACAGCTTTGAGGGGGGGGGGGGGGGTATGTGTAATGTCCACGGTCCATACAAAATTTTTAGAATTCATATGGGCACTTGTTCACGGAGGGGGAGGGAGGGGGATCAAAGTCGTTAAAAATCTGTCCACGTGGTATGTGGATGGCCCCTAAGCTAAATTCATGTACATTTCCCAAATTCTTGTTCGTTACTTCCTGATCCTCTTCTAAAAGCTGGCGGATTGAAACATTGAAATGGGTGATTACGGTCAACCCATGCATTAATACATTGTGGACGCTTGTTGATAAATAATATCGCGGGTACAAACTTACCAGCAGATGCTCATTTGCACAACAGTAAATTAGTGTTTCCGAAGAGGCTCAGAATATGTTAGAGAAGTGGTTCCCAATCTTTTTGGGTCCGCGGTCCCTTTTGCTAAACACAAAAAGCTCCGCGGCCGCCTTTGCGAAGCACAGAGAGCATTTCGGCCCCCAAAAGAGCTCAGATACAAGTTTGCAATACGAGGCTGCGTTTTTCAGTCTCATATTGTCCTGCAAGTCTAATTTGTTTCACGTCTTAGTCCTAATAGGCAGAATAATTGAAAATCCGCTTTCACAAAAACACCTAGAAAGAAATTTTGGTTGCCTATCAAATTTACCAACAATTTCGCAGCCCCTCTAGATGAGCTTCGCGGCTTCCTTGCCGGCCGTGGAACCCCGGTTGGGAACCACTGTGTTAGAGGTTTATGGTAACTTTGCTTGTTCTACAGTTATCAACTTAGTGTTATAATAGCACTTCCATTGTTTTTGATTAAGAACCTTCGAGGTGAACCAAAAACAAGCATATGCAATTTACATGCTCTGGAATACTTGAACCACGCTTGGTAGGACCATAGATAAGAACTTATTACGAGGTATCTTGGTTTACAAAATTAGTGTTTTACCTGGTTAAATCATTAAAGAGGGTAAAAACGAGGTTTTTTGTTATGAACACAACTCATCAGCAGAAAGTCGTGGACTAGCGAAACCCAGGGGGCTCTTGTGGCTGTCAAACTCCATACATTTTCCCTCTACCACTCATTGATTCTGGTACCAGCGTTTCTGGTACCCACTTTTTGGTTGGTTTGCCCTGAAATAAGTGAAATAGAGTAAACGTCCCATTTTTTCGGTAGACTTATTCTCGAGTAAATGTCGTTTTAGATGGAAAAAACAAGAGCTCAACATTTGTTTTTAGTACAATGTGCACTTTCAATGAATAAGATAAGCTTTGTAAGTATTTGAAATGAAATATCACCGCCGTGATGAATATATGATTGGTAGGCAAAATGTTTACGTTTATAGGCCCCTGGCGAAACCACCAGCGTTTGAAAGTTCTATTGTTATACTTTCATATGCTTACTACCGAATCTGCATTTACCTGCCCCTAAGAATAATACAGTGATTTGAAATATGGCGAAAAAAAATAAAAAATAGCCAATAACTCATTGTTTTTCAAACAATACAAATATAGTACCTTCCAGACAGTTGTGTAAATTGATGCTACTAACAAGTTTGTAGAACATAGTGAAGGCCTAGAAAATAGAAAAAAATATGATTCATTGAAAAATGTGTTTTGACAGGTCACAGATACGAATTTTTTGTCTTCGACAAAGTTGGTTGTATTGATTATACCTATAACTTTACCGAAGACACCAACTCTGTATCTCGATGGAGCAAAAAAATTAATTTTTCATCTCACTTTTGGGGAGATTAATCACAAATCTCACAGCACCAAAAGATGCAGGAGGTCTTACCCACCATTTTTGCTGAAGACGTCATAATTGTATATTCAACGTACGTGGAGTTATCAATTTGGCGCGTCAAAATCGACTTTTAAACCACTGTGCATTGTTAAAAAAATATCAAAATGATGTATTTAGTTTCAACTTCCACACATATTTTTTCTTCCATTTATTTTCAACATTATTACCGCAATTTGCATGAAAACAAAAAAAGAAAGATTCATAGGAGATTTACTCATTTGAAATTCGAAATCCACCCATTTGAGTAATATAATTTTCAAAAATTTGTTGTTTTCGCATGCTCTGTAGACCAGTTTAGATATGCTAGTTTCGATTTCTGTCACCAGTAGCGCCACTTGGTGAAACTTCATCTTAATACATAAGTGAACTACATTTTCACCAAAAATGTTTTTTTATTTTTAGTAATTACAAACTATACGTATTCGCTCAGCTCGTAGTTAGCAGCGAAGATAAAAAATGTGCCTATGGTTCATAAGATACTTTAGTTAGTAAGATACAGTCAGATTTTTTCACGCGGGTTGCTTTTTTAACTCAAAAGCAGTACAAGATGTCAACCTCAATCACGTTTTCCATTTCAGAACAGAAATAGGTAACCATATATAAGTTTTCAAAAAAAAAAAACACAATTTTTGGTTTAAATACTGAAAATTTATAATATTTCATTTTGACCTTTAGACTGATCACTATCATGTACAGTCAAAGTTCAAACGTTTTGGGACGGTTTTTTCGACGTTATTTTTTCAACTCAATTTAGCTCTTTTTATGTGGTTCCATACAAATTTGGAACGTATCCCCCACGTAAAAAAAACCTAATTGTATTTAATAAACCTGGAAAACTTCTGGCCACAAAAAATCATTCATATTCATGGCCAAATAAATATAGTTGAACTGAATGATGATGGCTGCAACCTTCAATAATACCTACACCAAATTTGATCTGATGATGGTTGTATAATTTAAACGACAAATGTTAATCTTCTTTACAGTAACCAAACAGATCTCCATAAATTCATAAATTATGCAATTCTCTTCTGACCAAACGGACTAGGCAAGACAAGGTAAATTTTGTATCCCTATGTACTACTATTGAATAAACATCCTTGCATGATTGGAAAACCGTTTTTTAAGCTACAAACATCGTTAACTTTGAAAAAGTTCGTTGTATTTTTACAGAGCTCGCTTTTTCAGATGACACGTGATCATTCGGGAGTACGTTCATATTTTCTCTTCTCAGTCCTGTTTCGACACGAAAGAAAAAGTTTTATTTTATGGTGTACCTTCAGGTAAAACAAAATAATAATTTCAGCATAAATTTGCAAAATTTAATAAACTTTTACCTTTAAGTTCGAGATCCGATTCCACTCCTAGTAAACTAGAGAGACGGAATTCAAATAAATAGAAGAAAAAACTTTTCCCCTAGTTATCATTCATTCATTCTGTACACACTGAGATCCAGTTCGAATGAAAAAACCTTCGCGCAGATTTTTTCAAGGTGAAGCGCCTGGCCGACATACACTCAGTAAATAAGCTGAAGCTGCATTTGCGCTAGGTGGTGAGTGAGGGGGTCAACCTTCTGGATATTTTCAATTGAAAGATTTATTTCTGCTGATTCTCTGATTAGCGAGAAAAGTTTTTTTTCTGCCTCCGGGCGCAGTCTGCTTGCTATGTTTTTCTTACACTTTCTTGATTTGTTAGGAGCGGATACAGTGGAAAAGTGTGCATGCAATAAAAATATTTGGGATAGGTACTTACATCTACACCATGGATACACGGTCTCATAAAATGATTACTATTATAGATAAGTTATCTGTTATTGCAATGGTGGAGCCAACGCACTAGAGTAGTGGAGAACACATCGAAACGAGGCTATATGCAAATGAAGTCCTTGGTTTGTGCGCTAAGGTAATCCCGCAATTATTCAGTTCCCTAACAGTTGGTTGTACAATCTGTGTCCAACGATCGAAAAAAAAAACTTTAATTCGATTCGAATGCTTATCAAGAAACTAGGATAAGCAGTACGGAGACAACCGTATCACTGAAGCCGTTCATAATTTGCAAAGATAACTTTCTCCTAAGTTGCTTAAAACAAAATCATACCTCGGGGCCAGCTGGGACATTTAAGGTGTGTGAGGTCAAAATTTGTTGTTATATAATTTGCCAGAATGTTGTACATATTCAAATGAAATCGTTTGAATAATAAATTTGGTCTTGTTTAGTAGAAAAAAAAACGGTCTCTTTCCTTCTGTTGTCCGCCGCCCAAATATTCAACTTTAAAAGTACAAAACCTTTTTTTTATATTTAGACTAATTGGATGGTCAATTGATTTTATTACTGCAATGAACCCTGCGTGAGTAAAGTAGACCGCACTAACTATCCGTTAATTACTAAACTTTCAAGACTATCAAGACAACACAAAATGTGCACCCGGTTTGAATGATACCAACAGTAGTTTCACAGCTTTTCATTTTATACAGAGAGGCCCACAAACGATACTAAGTTTCTATACTACAGAAATAAACTCCCATAGCTTATAGAAGTTTTTATTGGGCGACCTTGTTGTTATAGTGACATAGGTGAAACTGCCAATTGGAATTAACAAAACAAATACACCGGTGGGCACCCAAAGGGTCCAAAGAAACAAATTTCGAAACGAAACTGATCTAACCATCCCGAGAACAAGAGTACACAAAGAGTAAAAGGTGAAGCTAACAAAAGCATCAGTGATTGGATTTATTTCTCTTCCTGGCAGCTTACATTGGTAACATTCGTAATTCTGTTTGGTGATTGGGAGGAAAATCTGCCCGATTTTGTTCAAACAGAAAATCTATGTGTCTTACAGTGGAATGGTTGATATGTAAACCTTAGTAAGCATTCCTATGATGAAATTTAAATTGGCCACAATCTAATACCGATTGAATTGTACAAACATGGGATAGAAGAACACCACGTACTTACATAGGTGGAAGCAAATAGTCCGGCAGTTTGCAACAACTGATATGCATCGTTTGAGATGGGACTAATCCTTTAATTTATTTCTTTTGATGTAGGAAATTGCACTTCGTGTACTTTTAGTACAACACTTCAATTTACCTGCTATTTTAGTACAAAATGAGATAAGGGCCTTCCAGTTGAATGCGAACAGTCTACACCAGTTATTATTATTGTTTTGGATAGAAATGATGGCAATTTGCTTGCGCTTGTTGATGTTGCATTTACTTTAACCCAATCCCGGCGAAAAGAAATCAGTTTTCATCGCATGAAATGACCTTTAAACTCTTAGTAGTCATCAACTATATTCTCAATTGACACGAACTGTATTGCATAATAAAGATCAATCTGTTCTCTAACCATACTTAATAGTTTTATCGCGCAACAAGCATGATTGTTAAACTTAAATTAATGTTTGAATATCAGGTGATGCCATATAGCCTGTTTTACTTGAAATTTCCTATCGAAATGGCAATCAGGGATAATTCGGAAGCTATTTAAAGAATATATTTTTTCATTCTGTAAAAAAACTAAACCAGATCGGTCCACTAGAAGCTGAGAAAAACGTACCAAAACTAGGTACTGGTTTCAAGAGAACATCCACGTTCCCATCTTCCAACAGTGCAATATTTACTATATTCGCATCCACGATATGCAAAATACATATTCAAATATACCTTTTTGTATGGACGTAACTGCGACCAGTAATTTTTATGATATTTTGTAGCATTGTCCGAACGTTTTTGCTGTTCGCCCATTGTCGTTTGTTTTTTCGCTTTTCTCAGTGTTACTTATTGAGAAGTAACCTGCTTTGTGTTATAGTGCTTTTGTCTTCTCCTTCAGACTTATTAACTGATTGATTACCACGATAAAACACAGGTTTAGTAACCTATTTTCTTCCTTATCGACCTAATCATCTTTTCCTGCAGGCTATCACTCTAACAGCGTATAACGTGCTATAGTCTATGATATTGTCAAAGCTTTAGACCAGTGGATATTAAGTCTGGAGTGAATTTTTGTGTTTAAGAGCCCAAGAATAAACCCATACTTAAAGGCCCTTTTTGCCAACGAATGGCTTGGTTCTACAAAGATTCGAACCTATCACCACCCGCTTGACAAAACGGACTCTTCATTTTACCCTGAATATTCGAAAAAAAAATCACGAAGATGTTTCATTTTTCGACCATTTAGAGTAGGGTCCTCCCTTAATTAATTTTTTGAAATTCTACATCACCTCTATTCCGGAAATACCCATATTGGGTGGTATTTTCGTTGTTTTCCAGAAACTGAAAATGGTCATCTTCGAATTCAAAATGGTGTCCGGGGTCAATGCTTGGCTTTTATACATGATTTTGATTACGGAAATATCCATATGTAGTAATATTCGGTTATTTCGGCTGGTTCCCAGAAGTTGCCATCTTACAATTCAATTTCTGGCCCCTGAGCGTCATTCCGGTTTAAGGGACACCTATATTAGGAGTTATTTAGTCATTTTCGGCTGTTTTCCAAAAACCGGAAGTCACCTTCTTAGAATTCAGTGTCTGTGGTCGATTCTAGCTCCTGTGTATAATTCTAGCCCCGAAGATACTCATATTGGATGGAAATCGGCAATTTTTGGCTATTTTCTTGAAACCGGAAGTTGCCATCTTACAATTTTAAATGTTGCCTGAGGTCGATTTTGTGACCTCAGTGCAGTGCACGATTACGGACACACTCATATTGGGTGGTATTTGGTCATTTTCGGCTATTTTCCAGAAACCGGAAGTCACTATCTTGGATTTCACAATGGCATTTGGAGACAATTTCTGACCTTTGAGCGTCATTCTGGTTGAAGAAACACCCATTATGAGTAGTATTTGGTGATTTTTGGATGTGTTCCAGACACCGGAAGTCGCCATCCTACAATTCAAAATGTTGTGTAAGGTCGATTTGTGGCTTCAGTGCATCATGACGATTCCGAGAATACCCATTTGGGTGGTATTTGGTCATTTGCCGCTGTTTTTCAGAAACTAAGGAAACCATCTTGGATTTCAAAATGGTGTTTGGAGACATTGGAGACAGTTACCATCTTAATTTTAACAATGACGTCTGGAGTCGAGTTTTCGCTACTGTGTATCGACCCGATTATTTTAGACTGTTTTTTGGAAAAACTGGTTGAAATATCTGTTTAGTTTATATGGGAGACCTTCCTTCCCGTCAAACCACCATAGAAATTTGTGTTTTATTTGTATAAGATCCCTTCTATCCAGAAGTGGGAGAGGTCTCGAACCACCATGAACATATTTTCTGTTTCCAAAAACCTCTACATGCCAAAGTTGTCTCCATTTACTTGATTAGTTCTTGAGTTGTGAAGAAATTTGAGTTTCATTTGTATGTGCCCTTTCTTCCAGAAGAGGGAGGGGTGCCGAACCACCATGGAAATTGTTCTTACTCTTAACCTCAACATATCAAATTTGGTTCCATTTACTTGATTATTTCTCGAGATGTACAAAAATTTGTGTTTCATTTGTGTGGAACCTCTCCCTTTCAGAATAAGGAAATATATGTCGAAACATTATAAACATGTTTGTTACCCCTAGAAACATTTACCTGCCAAATTTAGTCCCAAGTATTTGGTTAGTTCTCGAGATGTGCAAAAATTTGTGTTTCATTTTTTTGGAACCCCTCCCTCACAGAAGAGGGAGGGATGCCGAACTATTACGGACATTCACATGTCAAATTTGGTTGTATTTGGTTGATTGGTTTTCGAGCTGTGCGAAATTTTTGTTTCATTTGTATGGGGCCCCTCCCTCCCAGAAGAAGTAAGGGTATCGAATCAATATGGACCAATGTGTCACTCCTAGAAACATCCACAAGCCAAATTTGATTCCATCTGCTTGGTTAGTTTTCGAGATGTGCAGAAATTTGTGTTTCATTTGTATGGGATCCCTCCCTTCCGGAAGAGGGAGAGGTCTTGAACTATCTTTGTCACCTTCTACTACTAGCTGATAAAAGGGTTAAGGTGCCAAATAGAAATCGATTTTTTTGAATTAAGATTATCAAGGAAGTGTTTTTTGTTTTACAAATAAAACAGGTTTATGTTGGGTGGTAAATAACTATATCTAATATCAGAGCCGGATTTACGATTGTGGGGGCCCGGGGCACAGTTTACAGTGGGGGCCCCAGAGTAAAACAAACCCGTTTTTTTATCGTACGAGTTAAAAACACTTATTTCTTAGTTATTATGGGATCCCTCCCTTCCGGAAGAGGGAGAGGTCTTGAACTATCTTTGTCACCTTCTACTACTAGCTGATAAAAGGGTTAAGGTGCCAAATAGAAATCGATTTTTTGAATTAAGATTATCAAGGAAGTGTTTTTTGTTTTACAAATAAAACAGGTTTATGTTGGGTGGTAAATAACTATATCTAATATCAGAGCCGGATTTACGATTGTGGGGGCCCTGGGCACAGTTTACAGTGGGGGCCCCAGAGTAAAACAAACCCGTTTTTTTATCGTACGAGTTAAAAACACTTATTTCTCATTGAAAAGTTACCAAAAATTTGCTAGAATTTTTTCTTACGAGTTTTTTTGCAGAGAACTTATTGATTGAATAATCAACATTCAGCTCCTTCAGAATATTGTACTCTCAACTTAACAATGCTAAGTTTGACAACCTTTCACTCTTCATAGTCGTACGCAACCTATTTTCAATCAGTTTCATCTTCGATAAAGACCTTTCTCCAGTTGCGTTCGAGATCATTAGGCTCAAATAAATAAATGTATGCAACTGCTCGAAATCCGGAATTTTTTTCTTGATAGGGGAGGAGTACCAGTTATGGCGATACCTAAAAAATGTACCAGTTATGGCATGAACCAGTTATGGCCTATGGAGTTTAAATGGAGTATTGCCATAACTGGTACCATTGCGCTTATGCGATATAGCCATAACTGGTGCACTTGCCATAACTGGCTCACCTACTCTATCTGAAAAATAAAAACCTACCGCAATTCGAAAAAAATGCGATCCGCAAGCAAAAATTTGCACACAATTTGAGAAAGACTGCGCAAATATAAGGCTACGCTGGCAATAATCTACAGAACCTAGGAAAAAACCTACACACTTCTGCAGGTCAATAAAATCTGCACACGGACTCTGAAAATCTGCATTTTGCAACGCAAATCTACTATCCCCGATTCGGATAGGTAAACTTATTTTCGGAATCAACAGCAATGTATTAAAAAAACTTGTGGATTATCTTCTTTCCTGCTTGATTTCCCATGCGCGCTGGTTCGATTCAAATGGTGTGTTAATGTGTGTCATTCCAAGAGAATCGAAGGTGAAATCTTATGGATGTGGTTGTGGTATTGGCGCACGCGAAAAAATAACACTGAAGGAAAGTTTCAGATTGAAATGGTCTGTTCAAATTTTCTTACTGTAAATTGAACTTTTGATTGAATCTCATTTTTGATAGAGAAAAGAACTTTTTCACGTTCTGTGGGGGCCCGGGGCCCGGGCCCCCTGAGCCCCCCCTTAAATCCGGCTCTGTCTAATATTATAGAATAAACTTTAAAAGGCCTAGTAAAATAAATGTCAGGTCCTATATTTCAGATTCAGCTAAGTCAATAGTATCTGCAAAAGTCTTAAATTTTAATTTGAATGAGGTTATCTCGTAATGTTGTTTGCAAAGCCACGACCGCAAATTTGACGTATAACTACATAAGGCTGTTTGCTACATGGCTTGCATTATTGCATGTAAGAACGATCGCAAGGGATAAATTCGAAGTAAACTGCTCCTTTTCAATAATTCTTTGAATCATAGTCGATAAGATTACGATGGATTATCTTGTATCAATATGTTTATGTCAATAACTTCCACTATTCATTTTTGGCAGTTATCCAGAAACCGGAAATTGTCATCTTGGATTTGACGTCAAAACCAACCAATAAATACCACCACGGTCATTTTCGTAAACCGGATATCACCATTTTGGATTTTGAAAAAAGCGCCTGGATTTGATTTCCGATCTCTTGGTATAATAGCGATCCCGGAATGTTCTTTCTGGCTATTTTCCAGCAATTCGACGCTGCAATTCCAACTTTTAAGCTGCCACCTCGGATTGAAAAATGTCGTCAGAGGTCGGCCACTGGCTATTATTATGATTCCAAAAATAAGCATACTGTGTGGTAATTGGTCAGGTCACCATCTTGGAATTAAAAATAGTATCTAGAGTTGATTTCAAGTCTCTGGGCATTATCTCGATCTCAAAAGAACCCATGTTGGGTGGTATTCGGTCATTTCCGGCTGTTTTTTTGTAAACTGGAGATTGACTCTATGAATTTCAATGTGGTGTCTGTAGCCGTTTTGGTCTCTGGGTATCATCATCACAAACCATAATAGTCGGTGTTTGATAATTTTCTGAAAGCGGATGTCGCCATCTTGGATTTCAAAATGGCGTCTAGATCTGATTTCCAGCCTTGGCACTGTTCTGGTTTGAGCAATATTTATATTGGGTGGTATTGGATCATTTTGGAACGTTTTCCAGAAACCGGAGAATGTCATCTTGACATCTTGGGTCGATTTCCGGCCTCTAGATATTACCTCGCTTTCGAAAATACCCTTATTGGCCTTCTTTCAGGTTCTTACTGGTCGATATCTGCGTTCAAAACATGTCTCGACATTTTTAATAGTTCAATAGTTCCCGTCATAACATTGCATGTTTGCCGCATACTGAAGGAGGCGTAAGTAATTTCCCAATCCACTGTTGCGAAAACGAAGATAATCTGTTGGAATCCAACATCATGAAAACACCCTTGAGACTTAAAACACCTTGCAATCAAATTGAATGTTGATAAAAATATAAAAATAACGATCTCTACTTTGCAATACAAAAAACAAACAAATTGATAAAGTTTTAGACGATTCAAAAATAATGAAGGTTGTTGCAAGTCCCCGTCCCCCTTTCAATATCACGGGATTCGTATTTGTACAAAATAACACAATGATCATCTTTGGTGTTTAGAAGTGATCAAGCTTGGCGTTTAGGAGTTTACGATGAATAACGATAGTAAAAAAAAACTTTGGAAGTGTGAGAGCTAAACTAAGCAAGTTTGCATACTTCGAATCTTTGCTTCTAGATATTTATTATCTGTGTCGTGAATTGTGAGCTCACACCTTTTATTAGGTAACAATGAAGTCGAAGATAGATTCTAGTTCTCCATTTATGCATTATATAATCTGTCCGAACACAGTAGATTTTTATTTTCGATATCAAATACTACTTTACTCTTATCCTTACACGTAAAAAATCTTCCAATAAGGAAAAAAACCTCTGTATTTCTAATTTCAATTGTCAATATTTCTTGCTGCATATGCATGATTGTGGCGGAATATGCATGCAACCAGTTTGAAATGCTATGCGGTGGGATTCGCTGTGTTTGTGGCTGATGACAAACGACTCGAAGCCATCTATGGTGGACGATGAAGTGCGAACAAATAACTGAAAGCTCATTAATTCGGCGCTAATATTTGTGAAAGTGGCCTAATGAGCAAATACTGGTTTAACAATGCTATACAGCAGAAAGTATGTTAGCACACGTTGTGAGTGTGGCTCCGAATAAATCTCCTCATATATGCCTGCACCCGATGATGCCATACACTGCAACGCGCTAAAAATTCTTCTGCATGGTCAACATGTACAGTATATTTCCATGCCAAATGCACTATAGGCCTTTTTCAAGTAGCTCGGGTTTGAATGGAACTTTGCTCACGTATTTGGCTTAGAAAACTGACTGTTTTCAAAGGGTTATGTAATTTTTCAGACCCAAAAGTTATTTTTCAAAAAAACGTGTGTATTTCAGCACACACATTATTGCAGCCTAGAAGCCTTTGATTACTTGAATTTGGTGAAATAACGAACTAATAATGGCTAATTAAAAGTATACACTGAGAAGGAATTCATGTTAAGGAAACATAAATTATAACAAACAGTAAATTTTTAAATCCTTATAGAACAAACTGAGTTTTCCTCCATTTTTTGTATGAAAGCTTTAAGTTTCAATTCAAATTTGATGAATTTCAATTTGGTAAAAATTTCAGGATGGACAAATTTTAAGAATAATCTTATTCTAAAGGTGATTTTTTTACTATCGGACACCGCAAGCGAGAACCATGTGAAAGCTTTACACCCCTCTTACCGAACGCAAAGTCACGCGCGAAACTGCAAGAAACATCCCAGCAACTAGCTGCTACCAGCTGTCTGCTCTGTTGTGCAGATCGTATCCACCAGCTGCGAGAGTAAGCAAAAATTAACTTGTCACAGTTCATTCACAGGCACAGAGGCCGGCTGGCTAACGCCGAGTACGCACACGAATGGAAAATTTTTCGATAGCTTTGAAGTCAATATTTCAAAACAAAATTAGTAAAAAGACATTATTGAGTTGTATGGAAAAAAAGTGTCACTTTGATTTTAATTAAAGAAAATTTTCAATGACTTATTCTTTGTTATAAAACTTTTTATTTTTACAACGACTTGACTAGGATATCAGTATTTTTTTGTATATATGCATGGAGAAGCATTATAAATGTTAATCAATGTGCAAAATAGTTCGCTATTTAACGAATCGGTTTGATCGGTATTCAGAAGAAACAAATCCAATTTAGGGGAACTGCTCCATTATTCATCTCATTAAGCCGATATTCACGAAGAGTGCACGGATTAAACACCAAATTTTCACGAAATTATTGAACAAATAAACTAAATATGCTTACGTCAAATAAATTTCTTTTTGAGCGTCTTAGTAGAATGGAATTGAAAATTGAGAATAGGATATGTTTCCATTTAATTCTACTACATATGCTTACGTGCTCTTATGGAATCGTTTAGCATTGTATATCTAGTAAAATTTATCCTTTAATATTATTCTGAATTTTATAAAACAAACCATTTTTCACAACGCTTCCATATCCATCTCAAAACTTGAATCTCTGCTCAATTATTCATCTCACGACGCTCCCATATTCATCACACTGATAATCATGAATGAATCGCCCTTATCTAGATATCCGCTGCAGTTGTTTACGTGCAAAATTTGTAACCTAGGTAACCACTACAGTGCTGTAGATTTATGTCAATTATGTCGGAATAATTCAACATTTTCAGTATGATTTTTTCGTATTAACAGAAACTGGTTTGGCAATTTTTGATTTTCTTCAACGCAGTGAAAACAGATGAAAATACATACAGTTGAAATTTAGGAATTGTAGAAATTCATCTCATATATTTCCGCTAATTCAAGCTTGTTTTAGGAAATTTGAGGTGGACGTTTCAAAGATTAAAGTATTCTAGGTGTAGTGAGTGATTTTGTTCAATGATTAAAATACAAAGTGGTCCGCTAGTGATGAAAAAAAACTTTGGTTGGCTGCTGAACGAGTCCCGTTGTAGCCGTATAGAACAATGCGCGGATTATGTTTTCTGAGGTACCGTGGAATGGGGTGAAATTGATCAGTGGGGTGAAATTGATCACCTGAAAATTCGTGATAAAAAATACTAATCAAAAGATATTGCTCTTACGACACTAGGCTATGTTAACGTGTCCTTTAACGCAATTTTTGCATGATTCACATACCTGTCAAAGTTAACCCTTGCATGCCCGGTGCAATTTTTCATATTTTCGAAAAATTCTTCAAACTCAGTCAAAATCCAATCAAGTTTGATCAAACAACTTTCCAAATAACAAAAAAAGGTATTGAATTTACTTAAAGTAATCTTAGTTGAGGGTTAATTACGTTGAATTTGAAGAAGTGAGTAAAGTTTGCTAAAAGCTCAAAAATGTAATTTTCAACAATGATCATTCCATATCATTAAAGAAATACTGATGAATTCGCAGGAAACCATAAAGATTTTAATTTCGGAGCTAGTTTTTGAGCTTTTGCAACAAACCGAATTGAAATCGGTCTAACGACGATCAAATAAGAGCAAATTTAGCAACAAGCAGCTCGCGAATCAATATAAACAAGTTTTAACCTGAAATATGGTTATTTTCGTTTCCAAACTAGCTGTAAATGATATTTTTCAGTACAGAAATCATCATATATCTTTAGCATATCGAAAAAAAAGCACATTGCCAAAAGAATGTAAGGATTTCAATGGAGATCAATTTCACCCCAATTTACCTCATAGTACCTTATAGAATTATCGAAATTATATCATGAAGTAGACGATAGAAATTTCACCAATAGCCATAGAGGTTTGATGAAGCACAGACCAGTACTTGTTTTAAAATTATACTATTTCGGGAAAAATGTACATGAAGCTAGTTAATTGAGAATTGCTATAAAAATTGATCAATTTCACCCCGTTCCATGGTATGTTATTGAATGTAATGAGTTTTCGAGTGCATATGCCCGACTATAATATCAAATTTAGTGCTTTTAAGTGAGTTTTGGAGGATAATACTTTATGAGGAATCTAAAGTGAACTAATAAGAATTCATTCCATGGATTTGCAGATTGGTTCAAGAAGAAAATATGCGCTTTTTCCTGTTTTCAATGGTGTTTCTATATTGTATGAGATAAATATATGAGCTCTTCAGTGTCTCCTCCAAAGTTGTTAGGCATCTAAAATACTATACTTTAACGTAATGTAGTGCACTATTAGATAATTTATTGAGCTCTCTAGTTAGAAAGGTAAATGCAAAAAAGTAGGGTTTCCAATATAAATTTTCATACAAATTTGAAATGCAATGCGCCAAGCGTAGACAAAATCAATCGACTTCCGGTAAGTTTAGGGTTGTTTGGGGCTTCAAAAGGAACCAAAAAAACTTGGTTCTGGGAAATCGATCACTTTGCCCCACCCCACAGTGGGGAATCGACGGCCATCAGCCAAAAAATTTTTTTTGTTAGCTGTTTCATGATATTTTTCCTTTATTGCTAAAACATTCAAGTGTCTGAATCCAAAATTTGGGCAAAATATCATGAAATCTGAATTTTTTATGACTTTTCAAATCTTGACGAACTGACGTTTTTTGTCTTTTTTTTTTTGAAAAAAAGTACATTACTTTGAAACGCTCTGTAGCTTCAATGATAGCTTCGATTTTTTTGACGTAAAAGGAAAAGTTGTTGTAAATATTGTGCAAAATAAACCCTTTTCATTGGATATTGGAAAATTTGGTCATAGTAGGTCTGACACTAGAAAAAATTAAAAAAAAACGTGATTTTTTGTAGAAAAGTAGCTTAAAAGTTTTGTTGCCGCAGTTTGCCACGGTTTTGACTACATTCAAAATTTAGGTGAAATACAAAGCTTTCAAATGCATACTGTCCGCTGTAGCGCAAAACTGCGCAAATTGTCACTTTAGTGAAGATAGCGATAGCAATTATTTTAGTTTTTATTTTTGAAGTTGAAACTTTATCCAGGATTAATTTTAATCATAACCATGATACCCTATTAATGAAAATGTTTGATATCGTACTTAATCCGTAAGTATAAAATATAAATTTGGGCAAAAATCACAAAATTTATCAATGAAAAGTTATAAATTAAGTGTTAAACAAGAAAACAGTAAACAAATCTTTATGATATTTTATTTATGTCAAACCTTCTCACTTTTTGCAAATTTAAAACAATATTAAAAACATTCAGCCCTTTTCAATTTATGATCATGAAATTCGCTAAACTGATTGAAGTGTCAAATACTAGCAGCAAATTCATACCATCAAACTCCGGCTAACAATAGCTCGTTTGAAAATTGCTTTTGCTTCGCACTCGTTTGCATACAAAAGTGAAGCACACGTTTTGCTTTATGAGAAAAAAAGTGGCCGAGCCACGCCACGACCCATTCAAAACGATCAATGGCTTGAACACAAACAGACCATCGAGCGCCTCCATTATGAAACATGCCCTTATATATGAATTTCTTTCAGCACACAGATTCTTCAGAATTGCCGTTGCCCCAATTCCCCAACTGCAACGGCGCAAAAGATGAAAAGATGATAGACGAAGCGTGATGAAGGTGAAATCTATAATCAAATTATTGAACCATTAACAAAATTATGACTGGCGAAAGGTAACCCCGTTCCAATAATTGTGACTATTATGTGCGTGTCGTGGCACTCTGGTTGTCACATTAACTCGGCCGATATAAGAAGGAATCATCATACTTTCGGTGCCTGGTCGTCAATTCATGACAAATTATTTTTAAACTGCTGAGATGTTAATAGCCATTACTGTCATTTGGGGTCGCACTTCTATTATGACAGCTATCCAAATGGATTTGCAAAGCTCAAATCGACTAAGTTGCCGAAGTATAAAACTAAATAATCATATTATTCTTAATCCATCGAACATAAAATATGAAAGGTATTTAATAATTCGAGTTTGTCGAATTGTTACGCTACTCTGCAAATTTTCTTATACACAGAAATAACCGGCTAGAAAATCTGGATTCATAGAATAATTAGGTCTCCGAAAGACGATGGTATGAATACTATAAATTTAGCGACATAAATTCGCACTCATCGATAGGTTCACAGTTTACAACGATGGAACATTTACAATGGATTTCATTCGGAAGAACTCCCATCTAATCATGACGGAAATAAATTTTGAATTTCCTTTAGAGCAACACAGTACCTATACAGTAACAACGCTATTTATAATCTAGCCTGTTAAATACGCAGTGCGCTAAAGGTGGATAAGCGGAAATCAAAGCGTACGGTAAGCAACTTAGTAGATACTTGAGTATGCTAACGATATATTGGTGCTGCAGTACAGATGAGATCCGTGCGGTCAGTTCACACGGGCAAGCAAGCCACACCAAACCGCAACCACTTAGCGTTAAAATTCAGTGGCTAAATGTAAGGCCAGCAACAGTGAAACCGTTTCTACTATACCGTGGATTCTCACCACTTGGAATGGAACCACACGATGTGCTGAAGAGAAGGCCCCAAGCCATTGTCGTTGGAACAACATTCAAATTAGCTGAATAAACTGACATCTAGCACAGTAAATTTCAGCGGAACCAATTACAGCGTATAGTGATAGCAATTTATTTCATCATGAAATCAAGTTTATTTTTACATAAAATAACTTGAACAGCATACAAGTAAACAGATTTTTTGTAAATAAAAAACAATTAAGTGTTCAAAATTAGGTTCAAAAGCCAAAAACTCTAACAAAAACCAAAAAATATTGCGTGCACGTCGACACGATTCAAACAAAACATATAATAAGTATCAACCATCTCGGTTGGAAGGTACTGTTGGTCTCACTGTTGGTGCGAAATATAATTTTGTTCGGTGTATGGCTCTTTTTTTTCTTTTTTGCAATGCCTCAATAATTCTAAGCAACTCATTCCTGCGTGCTTTTGCAACCAAAGTTTTTTGAAATACATATTTTGTATGCGTAGGTGTTCGATTTTTTTTGCATTCGGTAAAAATGGTTGTCTTTCGTAGCTGGCTCGTATCCATTGATGGAGCCAAGGCAGGGCACCACTGGTAAAACTGAATATTCAGAAGTGGTTCAATGGGACGAATGTCAGATGCTCGACTCAGTTTAACAAGCCAGGTTTAAACATATAATTTCCAAAAATTGTGTTGTTTCGGTACACTTCGGTTTCGGTTGAACGATGATTTCCAGGGTAATTAAAAAACGGTCTATAAGTTTACAAGTTCCTATCTCACACCTTCACGAGTCATACGATCACAATAGACTGCCAGCTGAAACACAACTGGTTGGTGTATCCTGAGCAATGTTGTCATCCGACAATATTGGCGCGTTAACCATATCACCTTTGCCAACCTGTTCACCAAGATGGTGCGGCACAAAACATCGTCTGTTCTCCATTTCAGGGGCGGCTGATCGACGTCCTGCTGCCAGCGTGGACCTCTGAACAATGCTGTCACGGTGGTTCTCCGGCGAGACTGGGGGCAGATTGAAAGACATTTGAGCAGCGGGGCGAAAACATACTTACTTTACGAACTAATTTCATTTTTGTCATATGACTTACATTTTAAGTTTAGTAAAGCGGGCAATGTGTGTAGTTTGCGAGAATGCGAAAATGAACGGGAGTAGAAGGTGTAACTTTAGGCTTAGAAAAAATTTCCTCGTCCAGACGGGACACGAACCCGCAATCTCCGTTGTCTCCGGCAAGGTGTTTTGGCCAATTAAACTGCTGGGAAAGGTATAACTCACCCTAAACCAAAGTCGAATCACCCTCTACTATTGTGTTCCCGTATCCCAGCACGCCACGCATTCGCTGAAGTGTCTCATCGCTTGCGTCGCTGTAGATATAATAAGTCGTTATACAGAGTGTGCGTGAAGAGACCACTCTCTCAGTTACAAAAATAAACTCCCACAGGGCAGTGTGTGCAGTTCATCGTGGCGTGCTGGGATACGGGAACACAATAGTAGAGGGTGATTCCACATTGGTCGAGACTAACGATAAGAAACTCGGATCATGTAACCGCAAGTCTCTTAATTTTTTAAAAGTACCCACATTCTTTCCGACTTATTCGCAAGGGATTCGCAAGTTCTAAATTGTTGCGCTGTAGGAGGTATACTGGAAGGGAGTATCGGTACATACGTACAGAGATAGTTACACCATCTACCAGAGCTGCGGCAATACACACGAGCTGGGCACAGCTTTCATTGTGATGGCCAAAATGTGGAGGCGCGTGATAGGGTGGTGGCCAATCAACAGCAGAATATGCTAGTTGAGGATCAGAGGCCGTTTCTTCAGTCATCATTACGTGCACAGCCTTCACCTAGGAAGTAACGATGACGATAAGGACGCCTTTCTCACGCAGCTGGAGTGTGCTGTCCAAAACATGACGTCAATATCGTTATCGGAGATCGCAACGCTTAGGTTGGTCAAGAGGAGGAGTTCAGACCGGTTATTGAAAAGTTCAACGCACACTGGCTCATGAAAGAAAAGGGCCTTCGACTCATTGACTTCGCCGCCTCCAAGAACATGGCCATACGTAGTACCAGTTTGCCTGCCATATGTGATCTGGAGCGACCTCGACTCCCCGAAGTCGTTACTGAGTACGCGCAAAGCTTTGAGGCAGCGTTGCCGAATGAAGAAGAGCTTATCGAATCCCATCTGGAGAGCTGTTGGGGTACTGTGAAAGCAGTCATCAACAACGCAGCGGAAGGTGCTGCTGGATGTAACGGCTGGCTCGACGAGGAGTGTCAAACGATTCTAGATGAGAAGAATGCAACGCGGGCATTGATGCTGCCGCAAAGGACCTGTCGTAACGTGAGTGGGGATCATCTGACTCCGTTGAACATTTTATGTATTGTGCCGTGTCAAATAAACGTTATATGAAAATAAGAAAAAAAAGATGAGTGGATACAAACAGAAAAAAAGATAGCAGACCTAACTTTAACTGGGACAAAAAGCGCCGCCTGGTAGAGCTAAAGTGTGGGAAAATGGAGCAGCTGCATCATGCACAAGATACGCGTAGATTCTATAAGAAACTAGACGCATCATGCGCAGACTTTTGCCGCGAGCTGAATTGTGTCGTGATAAAGTTTGAAGGAATTTTGGCGGATGAACGTGAGGGGATCGACAGGGGGAAGCAGCACTACAATGAACGCCTAAATACCGCAGAGTTAGGGGACCGATACGGTAGAAGGAACGACTTCGTCAGCTCAGTGGATGAGGGAGACGTAACGCCCCCCACGATAAGTGAAGTTAGGGATGCTATCAAGCAGCTCAAGAACAACCAATCAGCTGGAAAGGACGGCATCGCAGCGAAGCTTCGCAAGCTGTGCCCGGATAGGTTGGCTTTCTGTCTGCATCAGCTGATAGTCAGGAGTAGATAGAGGGAGTTATATTATCAACATTCAAGAGGGCAACAAGTTGCAATGTGAGAGCTACCGAGCGATCGCGATTCTCAACGCAGCCTACAAAGTGCTCTTCCAGATCACCTTTCGCCGTCTCTCACCGCTATCACGAAGGTTTGCTGGAAGTTATCAAGCCGGGTTTAAGAACTCCACAAGACGTTGAGGTCTGGTAAACTTCGCCTTTGTACCAAATGCTCCATGTACAAGACGCTTAGAAGACTGAAGACAACACAATTTGCAAATTTATTAAAAAAACATTCCAAATAAGTTTTCTTTCTGAATATATCGTTAGCAAAGTGACCTTTTACGTTACAAAACTCACTTTCAATATTTTGTGGCTTATCCTTTGTTTTGTAAAACCATATTCAATCTTCGTGGTATGTTTACCACCAGGTTTTCATGAGTGGAAACTGGACTAGCATTTCGCGCTGCATGTACGACGTTCAACAAGTCTGTTTCATTCTTCGGATGTTGCTTTGCAACGTAGAACTTAACAATCTTTCACTAAATATTGAAAGTAAGTTTTGTAACGTAAAAGGTCACTTTGCTAACGATATGTGGAGAAATAGGGCTTATTTGGAATATTTTTTTATATATATTTTAATAGTGTTTTTTTTTCGTCACCTTTAAAACGCTAACTCACGCAAACAACTTTCGGAATTACCGACACACAAAAATTCCAGTTATTTCTCCGTTCCTCTTTTAAAAAGAGTGCCTGTAGATCGTAATGATGTAACATAACATCATTTAACAACTAAAATCAGTGCGCAAATATGAAAAATTAACCAAGAGTATTTATTATTTTCGCCATGACTGTATATTGGGTAGTGATTAGTCATTTTAGGTAGTTTTTCAGGTAACGAAAGTAATCATCTTGAATTGCAAAATGGCACACCTATTGGGATGATTTTCGGCCTGAAGGTGTCGTTTATACCCGTATTGAATAGTATTTGTCGACAGATATTGGCATTTTAATGTTAACGTGCAAAAACGATGAAATTATTTAATTTTCGTATGTTCTAACACTTAAGCTGGACGTAGCTTTTTTTAGGTTTTTTACCGGCCCTTCCCCCTCCCCCATCGTAGCATTTCGTCACAAAGTAAGACCCCCTTCTGAATAATTACGTGACTTTTAACACTTTTCTTATCAAACTTTTCTTATCAAAAACACATCTTGTATCATAAATGAACAAGAAAAGACAAAAAAGTAACTAAAAAGATCCCTTAACAGACAAAACAGTGATAAAAAACGTTTAGAAAAAATAAGATATTTTTCATAGTATTATATTTGCTACGTAGTTTGGCTTTTAGCCCCACCTTCCCTCTCGTCACATTTCGTCACAAAACTGTAAACCCCCCTTCCCCCTCGAATGCTACGTTATTTATGAATGTTTCCTAACCTACATTAAAATAAAACAAAAGCCAAAAAGCTACCTAGTAACACAGTTTTAATCCATTAATGTTACACCCAAGAGGAAGCCCTCTATAATCAAACATATCAATTTTATTTTACTGTGTTATATGAGTATTAGTCAAGAGCCTTATTATCTCTTTGCATGACTGAGAACATATCCAAACCTCTGCATGAGTCCATCAGAAATATAAGAATGAATTGGGCTCTCTAGCTATACACACTAGTTTTTAATATAACATCCGAAAAAGCTGCGTTTTATGAAAAAAACGTGATTTTCAAAGCAATCCATTGAATGGTAATTCACTGTCTTTCAAAACATTCCAAGCGATTTTTTATCCTCCATTCTGCTGAATCGTTTCCAAATTCAAATTTTTATAAATTTTTATTTTTATAAAGTCATCCTTAGGAAGCCAGCAGACAAGCTGGCTCTAATTTCGAGATCCTTTGAGACAGAGAGCTAGTTGCAGAATGCTAGTTGATTAAAACGACGGTTTGCTAATTTTTAATTCAAACGAATTGAATCAAGCGGTAGTAAGATACCTACTGTGTGGAACAAAAACAGCAGAGCATATCATAATAAAAATGTTACCCGAAGCTACAGTAACCGCCACTGACTGTATTTTATGGATTGTCCTTTAGAGATTTCAGCAAACCATACAATGTCACATTTTTTTTAGATTTTCAAAGCATTTACGGGGGAGGGAGGGGGGTTCTGCGTTGGTTTCATCATTCTGTTACAAACGACTCCCCATTGACTGCCGGACCAAGCGGTTTGCGTCTCATTTTTCCTCCTTTCGTTCCAGAGCGCTATCGAAGGAATGCTGTCTAGATCAAACGAACTGCCGTACACTGCTTCTAGGGCGGGCTTTTAAAAACTCAAATTACAGGATAATACCGCTGCTCCCAGTGGAAATACCTATTCCGTGGCTTGAGGTGCGGTGTAAATTCTATGGTAAAACAAAGAGAATGTGTTATTGGAAAGTATATTGTTTGACCGGACCACTTCTGAAGCTACAAAGCGTGAGGACGATAAAAGAAAGTATAAAACAGTACCTTTAATGTGGTGAAATGGATAGAAAATGTTTTGATCCACTAGTGCAGAGTCTTGCTACTATCAATACTTTTTTCAACTTCACTTTACTGTGTACAGTTTGTGAAAATATTTCAATTACATACACTTACGGGTGTTGAAACGTTAGAAGCTATCAAATCAAATAAAATTATCACCAATTTTCAAAAAAATCGTGGCAATCCCCAATTGCCAATAAGTTAGCAATTGAGTTAGTTGTAAGATTATTCCCTTTTGACAAGTAGGGGTACTGGGGGTAAGCCCGGCCCCCTAAGGAAAATGATCCTATAGTAAGACTTGATGACAAATATTGTTATATTTCTTTTAAAGAATCATTGCCCAGATAGTTTTCAACAAGATATGAAGACTGTCAGTACTTTCAAACTGGTAACTGTTGTATAAGAAATAATGAAGTTTTGAAACTAAGATTAAAACGACGTTTAGCAACCAGTGCGGGTGAAACCGGCACCCTTTGGGGGTAACACTGGCACCTAAGTTTGTCCATGAATTTACTCGAAATAACTGAACCAATTTGAACTCGGAATCCGCCAAATGAGAGATCTTACATTTCTGTACGTTACTGTTGAATTTGGCTGTTGTCGGTTAGCTGGTTTTAGGGAGATTGCCGGAACAAGTTCCGGTGAACACTTGTGACTTGATTCAGTACATTCGACACCTCTAATAACCCTTGTAATCATTCATAAATCACAGAAGAGCTTGAGTGCAAGTCGTTTGTTTATTTTATTAGCAGCTAGATACCGATAAAAGATAAGAAATATGTGTCAGTAAAATCCAACTAATCTCAAATCATGACGGACGACAGCACACATTTTTTTAAAAAGAGTATTTCTACTAATGTATCGCTCCAATTTACCTCATATCGAATTCCTGTGATTGCTTACAATACAGGAAAAAAATTGTAGAGCAACGAAAAATTATTCTAGTCTTTCCAAATGAATAAAAGCTTAAGTTTCACTTACGAAAAACTACATCCGTTTACGCATCAGCTGCAGTAGCGTGTGTTTTGTCTATTATTTAGACGTTTGACGTTTCACGATGGCTTCTATGTGTCTTAAAATGTCTAAAATATTAAATATCAACACTTCACATATTCCAAAATACAGTTAATTAGCGTTTCCTAGTAAAATCCTAGGGGTGACGGTCTTACCCTCAGAGCCGGGCTTACCCCCAGTACCCCTTGGTTTACATCCCTTCGAATGATAAGTCTTAATTGCGAATCCTAACAATTGCAAATTACTAACAGTATTGAGAAGTCACTATTTGTGATTGGTCACACAAACTCATTATTTACTAATATTTATTATAAATACATAATCTGCTAACAAAGCCCCCTTTTAAAATAAATAAAAAAAGTTTGTGAAAACCGTCTTCCAAAGAATTTCATTTCCTAAAACATAAAAAACTAATTGAATATCAAATTTAATTCGCGCGTGTTCAGTTTTTGGATTAGACAATGGCCAAAAAATTCGTGAAAATGATTCTGAAAACCTAATGGATTTAGAAAACCTAATTTGAGAATCTTGAGCCCACCGAGTACAGTAGAAACTTTGCTTTGAATATTCTCAATTAATGAAATGAGAACCGTTAAAATAGCATTTCATACAATAAGGTAGAATCATCTTTCTTACTCAGTTTGTGAATACTGATGCTGTTCATTTTCATGAACTGTATCTATGTTTTTAAACTTTCTATTATTAAATTCTTATTAAACAGGTAATTATCGATACTAATGGTTACTAATCATTTAACGTTACTGAGTTATTGATTGCTTGTTTTATTTTAAGCTATTATTGTATGAAAATGCTAATGTAACGCTCCTACAGACGTACGTGCCCCAAAGATCGATACAGTAGAAATCATACACACACGACAGGCTCAACTGGCGTGCCCCAAGACTTATTAGAATACCAAATGCAAATGACATTTTATTCCAGAGCTAATTAAATTAATTCTGCCATCCATGTCAAATCCATGTTGTAGCGCTATCGCTATGAGTTCATAAAATTAGCTTTCATTGAGAGATTTAATTTCATTAATGAAAGCTGTAGTATTTCACACCCATCAAATCACTTAATAGACCCGTGTTTCCGCATTGGAGCAATAATTTGTAATGTTCAACGATTATGATGCTAATGATGATGACGTACCTCCACAGTATCCCTTGAAATCGCCACAACAGTCGTCCAGCTTTAAACAGGCGTGGTCGCAGTAGCACGGTTTTACATTTAAATCCGCCATCATTGCATTTGGCGGCACTTTTTGCACGACACAAGCGGAATCCCGGCCGCTACAGCAGAGTGCGGCATCGCGGCATGAGCCGCTACCACCATAAGCACCTGCCACAAAAAGTGCTACCAACTGTAACAACATCAAAGTCGTGCACATTTTTACTGCCTTCTATTTTTGTGTATGCCAGTTGCTTCGCACCAACTGGGCGAGAACGAGAACTTGTAGATTCCAACGGCAGATATGAAAAAGAGACACTTTAACTCAACCAATTACACCACTAATCTGCTTTCTTATCCTTACGGAACGGTGGTGACTTTGTCAAGCTTGCGGTATGCGGAGTCATAAATAGCGAGTCCGCAAAGTGAGCCATCAACTTAGATTTTATAGATCAATGTTTGCGATGAGGCAACTATTCAGCGCTTTTCTTGGGTTGATATTACGCATCTGGAAAAAGGAAATATGGAAATAAACTGAATTATTACCAGCATACGGTGTTGCTATAATATTTTAGAGAGAAGTCAATGGAGCATGCATTAAATGCTGTCTATGTTTGATACACTTTGAAAGCATTACAATACATTTTAACAACTGATGTAGCAAGGCTGAACATTTTTGAGTTTCTGTTCAATGCTTTACAGAATCTGGAAAGATAAAACCAACATTTTGGCTTTATTGATATCGTTTCTGTAGACTATGAGATGCACGTATTCACACGAATCTACCTACTAAGATAAAATGACCAACAGTGGATCCTCTAGTACGAGCACCGATTGTGTGTTATTCTACTATTTTAACCATGAAAGGCTTCTGATTTTTTACTGGTCATCATATTCAATGGATGGTTAGGATGCTAATTTGAAAACTAAGCTAGAAAACAAGAAAACAAATTTGACGTACACAGATCAGAGTGAGGCGTCATTATATGGAAAAAATGAAGCTTGATCTTACAAACCCATAACCAAGTTTTTTTTTGTTCCTTTCGAAACTCCAAACAATCCTTAATTTATTGGAAGTTGACTGGTTTTGTCTACGCTTGGCACATTGCATTTTAAACTTGTATTAAGCTTTGCATGGGAAAACTTATTTTTTTGCATTTTCCGTTCTAGAGAGCCCAACAAAGCCTAAACCATACGTTTTATCAAAAGGCAGTTTTTTTATACTTAACAACTTTGCCGAAGACACCAACAAGCTAGGATGTCCCTTTAAAATGCCCCAGCTGTTCAAAGTTGAGTATGTCGAATTAGATACTGAAAATTATTTTGTCTGCCAACTTTGCCAGTGTACCGCTGTCAGCCAGATTTCTATTATAATAAACTTCTGCAAATGTTGTAGATCCAACCTGTGCCTAGAACATTGACTCAAATTTGTTTGCTTAGTCCAGCTAAGTGTATAAACTCGATACGACAGGTTACTTTTGATAGAAATCCTTCTGACGCCGGTACACTGGTATTTATTTATTTATTTCGTCAAACAAAAGTAGACAACATATGTTTAAAAACTAACTTACATACTATATGCTATTTATACTAGTGGGAGCAAAAAAAAGAGTTTATACATAATTGAATAATAATTTCTTCACTTGACGGATTATTACAATGAATGTTTTCTATCGATTTAAATTGCGCGTTGAGTTGAAATATTGTTTTAATTTAGTTCTCGACATAGAAAAGTCAATTGCTTCACAGTGTTGGTTATACACTCACATCATTTGATTAATTGGCCCGTATTTAGCATAATTGTTTCGTTGATGATTTAAAGAAAACAAAGTCCGAGTTCGTAAATTTCTAGAAGGTACATAAAGATTTAGTTTTGATAATATTTCGGGTTAATCGACACGTTGAGATACGATATCGTTAACAAATGACATCATTGCGAATTCACGACGGGCTTTTAATGATTGGATGTCAATAAGTCTGCAGCGTTCGTCATATGATGGTAGGGGAAATGACGTCCATCGTAGATTACGAAGTGCATATAACAGGAATTGTTTTTGCACTGATTCTATTCTGTTTACATGTGTTGCAGAAAACGGAGACCATACAATGCTACAGTATTCTAAAAGTGACCTGACATAGGAATTATAAAGTGTTTTTATTGTGTATGGATCTTGGAAATTATAGCAGAAACGTTTTATAAAACTGAGCATGTTACTAGCCTTATTAATAATTGTATTGTAGTGATCAGTGAATGTTAATTTTGAGTCGAGAATGACTCCTAGGTCCCTAACTCGTTCACTTTTCTCTACTACCTGATCTCCTAAGGAAATCATATTGCTTGGCATGTTTCTTTTTCTGCCAAAAGCCATCGAACTACATTTTTTAACGTTTAGCTAAAGAAGGCTTTTTTTACACCAAATGTAAAAATATTTTATCTCGTTACGAAAAATATTTACATCATCAGCGTTTTTAATTTCAATGAAAAGTTTAATATCGTCGGCATAAATAAGAATTTTTACATGTTTTAGAATAAAAGAAATGTCGTTTACAAATAATATAAATAGTAGAGGGCCCAAGTGAGAGCCTTGAGGAACTCCTGAAGTTACCTGAATAGGTTTCGATATTCTACCTTTAAATTTGACTGTTTGTTGACGATCTGTCAAATACGATTCAATCCATTTGAGTAATTGTGGATGAATTCCAATTTTTCGTAACTTGAAGAGAAGCAGGGGTATATCAATGCGACCGAAAGCTTTACTGAAGTCAGTATATAAGGTTTCAACATAATTACCTTTATCCATTGCGTTCAAAGAGAAGTTAATAAACTCGAGTAAGTTAGTTGTTGTTGAGCGCCCTTTGAAAAAACCGTGTTGCGTTGGGGTAACTCTATTCTTTATTTGGTGGAATAACTTTTTGTTTATTATTGCTTCAAAAAGCTTAGGTATACAGGAAAGAATGGCTATGCCTCGATAGTTGCTAATGTCGGTTTTTTTACCAGATTTGAACACAGGCACTAGATATGAGTTTTTCCAGAATTTCGGGAAGCAACCGGATTCCAGCGACATATTGAAAATCAAGAACAGTGGGGAAGTTAGCTCTTTAGCTAAATGTTTCATGAATGCTGGCGGAATTCCGTCTGGTCCCGGACCTTTAGATGCATCCAGAGCTTTTAAAGTATCTTCAATTTCGCGTGCGCTGACATGTTCATTATTGAAATAGTTGGGAAACTCAGGAAAGTTGGTGAAGAATGTATAGTCACGATCAGATTCGGAGAAAGTTGTATAATTTTGTTGAAAAAAATCAGCAAATAGATCAGAGATGTATGCCGGGTTCTCTTCAACTTTGTCATGCAGTTGCATTTTTGAAGGAAAATTCTCAGATTTTAACTTTGATTTAACATATTTGAAAAATAAATTTGGACAGGATTTGATTTCAAGCTCAGTCTTTAATGTGAACTCTTCAAACGCGTTACTAATGGCATCGTTTAATTCGCCGCAAATGTTAAGATAAGTTGTTAAAGCATCACGATTTTTATGAGTTTTGTATTTTTTATGTGCTTTTTGTTTTTTGTTTTTTAAGTTTTTAATTTGTCTATTGTACCAGACTTAGTATTTGGAATTGCCATGACGTCTTATTCTTTTCAATGGTATTTCGCTAATAAATAAATCAGATAATATGTTATAAAAATTTTCTATAGCCGAATCGACGTTTCCGTCTTCAAACAATACATCTTGCCAGTTGATACTATTTAGTTTATGTTTTTATTCATCATAGTTTACTGACTGAAAGTCAAAAAAAATCTTCGAATTCATATTCGTCAGGTCTTTTATTCACATGCACAAATAAAGAAAACTATATTGCTGTATGATAAACTTCGTTCTTCCATAATGGTTGTAATGAATACGTCACACAAAAGTCTTCACTAATGTTGGACATTAACAGATCTAGATAACAATTTTGTCCATTTTTCACATGATTTATTTGATTAAGACCAAGACTAGAGGTTTTATCAAAAAGAAGTTGCAGCGTTTCATTTTCGCCAATAATAGGAAGTAAAATGCTATGGTTATCGATGTCCGGAATAAAATCAATGTTGCGTTGGTTGAAATCACCGTATATGTGGAGTTTTACTTCAGGTAACAGCTTAGATGCTCATTCTGTGCCGAACACGCATCAGTACTGGACGTGTTTGGTGATCGGTCCGATAGAGTATAAAACAAAAGACGTGTGAACAAGTGTTGGCATTGTTTGCCTGGTCGAGTGAAATAAATCCGGGTTCAAGGTCGTTCCTTTGTGCAACTGTTTCGCATCGTGACTGCCAGCTGGTGCGTAAGCCGATTTGGCTGCTGGCTGGATTGTGCTACAGCAGTGGACGAGACACAAACGAAGAAAAAGAAGAAGCCATCAGTGTCAGCGAGTCGTATCGCTGTGTGGAGTGATCTCACACCTGGCTCGCTGCTGGTGGCTGTTTGGTGCTGCTGTATTGGTGCTGCTGGCTGTAACGGCTGCTACTTCGAACGATCGGACAACCAACCTTACTGGAAGGGAGAAATAAAAAGGTACGTGTTCTTGTCAGCGCTAGTGCGCTAAACATAGCGCGATGGATGTAGATCCCTCGCCTCCCGCGCCACCATCCCCGAACCCCTCTGACCCTGACCCTTCTGTTACCCCCTCCCCTGTTCATTCTTCAGTCCCCCCTCGCCCCAGGCTTTACCCAGACGGAGCCCAGGGCAGCTATACTGTCTATTTTCGGCCAAAGGCGGGACCGAAATCGAAACAGTTGAACCTCTTGCAGATTTCTAAAGACCTGACGAAGGAGTACAAGGGCGTGACCGAAATTTCCAAGGTCCGGCCTAACAAGCTCCGTGTCGTGGTCGGTAACCTGAAAGAGGCCAACGATATAGCTTGCTCTGAGCTCTTCACACGCGAGTATCGCGTTTACATACCCGCACGAGACGTGGAGATCGACGGTGTCATAACCGATTCGAGTCTGTCCGTCGAGTGTATACTGCAAAGTGCCAAAGGGTGCTTTAAGAACAAAACGTGTCCCGAAGTAAAGGTGCTCGACTGCAAGCAATTGCGGTCAGCATCGATCATCGGTGGCAAAACAGTATACACTCCGTCAGACTCGTTTCGAGTTACGTTCGCCGGGTCTGCACTACCAAGCCACGTCTCGATCCACCGGGTTCGTCTCCCTGTGAGGCTCTACGTGCCCCGCGTCATGAACTGCCTGAATTGCAAGCAGTTAGGCCATACAGCCGCCTACTGCTGCAATAAGGCACGTTGTGGCAAGTGTGGGGAGTCTCATGCGGAAGATTCTTGCAGTGTTAACGCTGAAAAGTGTATTCACTGCGGAGAAAATCTGCATGAGCTCTCGACATGTGCGGTGTACATGCAGCGCAGGGATAAAATAAAACGGTCTCTCAAAGAGCGTTCAAAGCGTTCCTACGCTGACATGCTGAAGAAGACCGTTACCACTTCTCCCGTTACTTCGAACCCCTTCGATCTGTTGCCCTCTGAGGAAACCGATTCTGACGATTCACCAGCGGGAGCATCTTACGCCAATCCTGGGGAGTCTAGAAAGAGGAAAAATATTTCCTCTCCTAAACTTCCCAGAAAAGGTCCTAAGATTTCTCAAAGTGAAATGAAAATTACAAACAAACCAAACAGTGCTGCGGAAAAACCGAAGCAAACTCCTCCTGGGCTGGCAAATTTAAAGTCCCAGAAGGAGTTCCCAGCACTGCCAGGAACATCTAAAACCCCAGTTGCTCCTTTTACACTCCCAGTTGATGAAACAAACTCTGGATTAGTGAAATTTTCTGACATTGTGGACTGGATTTTTGAAACTTTCAATGTACCCGATCCAATTAAAATTTTTCTTACAGCATTCCTCCCAACAGTTAGATCATTTTTGAAGCAGTTGACTGCCCAATGGCCTCTCCTTGCAGCGATTGTATCCTTCGATGCCTAATTCAACTGCGTATATGAAGGATTCTATCTCTGTCTTACAGTGGAATTGTAGAAGTATTTTACCAAAAATTGATTCGTTTAAAGTTTTGATAAATAAAAACAAATGCGATGCATTTTCCCTTTGTGAAACTTGGCTTACTTCAAATATTGATCTCAACTTCCATGATTTTAATATTATTCGCCTTGATCGAGACACCCCATATGGAGGAGTACTTTTAGGGATTAAAAAGTGCTATTCTTTCTATCGTATTAACCTCCCCTCGATTCCAGGCATCGAAGTTGTCGCATGTCAAATGACAATACAAGGTAAAGAGCTTTGTATTGCCTCAATATATATTCCTCCCAGAGCACAGGTTGGGCAACGGCTGCTCTTTGATTTAATAGAACTTCTTCCCTCGCCACGTTTGATTTTGGGAGACTTCAACTCTCATGGCGTGGCTTGGGGTTCCCCATACAATGATAACCGCTCCTCTTTAATCTATAACCTTTGCGATGACTTCGACATGACTATTTTAAACAACGGTGAAATGACACGTATCCCGAAACCTCCAGCGCGCCCAAGCGCTTTGGATCTATCCTTATGTTCGACGTCGCTACGGTTGGATTGCACATGGAAGGTAATCCTCGATCCTCACGGTAGCGACCATCTGCCTATTCTTATTTCAATTACTAACGGGTCAACTCGCATGCGACCAATTGACATTCCGTATGACCTCACACGAAATGTCGATTGGAAGTTATACGAGGAAATGATTTCAAAAGCGGTCGAGTCGATTCAACATCATTCACCACTTGAAGAATACAACCTCCTCGCGGGCTTGATTCTCGACGCCGCGTTGCAAGCCCAAACGAAGAAATATCCCGGCGTAACGATCAAAGAACGGCCTCCCACTCCGTGGTGGGACCAAGAGTGCTCCGATGTCTACACGCAAAGATCCGACGCGTTTAAGGCCTACCAGACGGGAGGTATACCTGGCGACTATTTACGGTATTCGGAGCTTGATACCAAGCTTAAAAGCTTGGCTAAAGCAAAGAAACGTGGATATTGGCGTCGGTTCGTGAACGAGACGTCGAGGGAGACATCGATGAGCACTCTTTGGAACACAGCCCGAAGAATGCGGAATCGCGTAACGGTCAACGAAAGCGAGGAGTCTTCAAGTAGGTGGATATTTGATTTTGCCAGGAAAGTATGTCCGGACTCTGTTCCTGAGCAAAATATTGTTCGCGATGCGTCTCCGGGCCACGACGCGATAGAATCACCTTTTACGATGGCAGAACTTTCAGTTGCCCTCCTGTCCTGTAACAATAACGCGCCTGGATTAGATAGAATCAAATTCAACTTGTTGAAGAATCTACCCGGCAATGCCAAGAGGCGCTTGTTGAACTTGTTCAATAAGTTCCTGGAGCAAAACATTGTACCGCAGGATTGGAGGCAAGTGAAGGTGATCGCCATCCAAAAACCAGGGAAACCAGCTTCTAATCACAACTCTTATAGGCCGATTGCAATGCTATCCTGTATCCGGAAATTGATGGAAAAAATGATACTCCGTCGTTTAGACCACTGGGTCGAATCAAATGGTCTACTATCAGAAACTCAATTTGGCTTCCGCCGTGCCAAAGGGACGAATGATTGTCTTGCGTTGCTTTCAACAGATATTCAGCTGGCGTATGCTCGTAAAGAACAAATGGCGTCTGCGTTCTTGGACATTAAGGGGGCTTTTGATTCCGTTTCTATTGACATTCTTTCGGGTAAACTTCACCGACAAGGATTTTCTCCAATTTTGAACAATTTTTTGCACAATTTGTTGTCCGAAAAGCACATGCATTTTACGCATGGCGATTTGGCAACTTTTCGCATTAGCTACATGGGTCTTCCCCAGGGCTCATGTTTAAGCCCCCTTCTTTACAACTTTTATGTAAATGACATCGACGAATGTCTGGCAAATTCATGCACGATAAGACAACTTGCAGACGACAGTGTAATCTCTGTTACAGGAGCCAAAGCTGCCGATTTGCAAGGACCATTGCAAGATACCTTGGACAATTTGTCTGCTTGGGCTTTACAGCTAGGTATCGAATTCTCTCCGGAGAAGACTGAGATAGTAGTTTTTTCTAGGAAGCATGAACCTGCTCAGCTTCAAACACAATTAATGGGTAAAACGATTTCTCAGGTTTTGGTACACAAATATCTTGGTGTCTGGTTCGACTCTAAAGGCACCTGGGGTTGTCACGTGAGGTATCTGATGAAAAAATGTCAACAAAGAGTGAATTTTCTTCGTACAATAACCGGACAATGGTGGGGAGCCCATCCAGGAGACCTTATAAGGCTTTACCAAACAACGATATTGTCTGTTATTGAATACGGGTGTTTCTGCTTCCGCTCCGCAGCAAACACACATTTGATCAAACTGGAGCGAATACAATATCGTTGTTTGCGTATCGCCTTAGGTTGCATGCAGTCGACCCATACGATGAGTTTGGAGGTTTTAGCTGGAGTACTACCATTGAAAAACCGCTTCTGGAGCCTGTCTTCTCGTATTCTAATCAAATGTGAGGTCTTGAACCGTCCCGTGATTGAAAATTTTGAAAGGTTAATCGAACTTAATTCTCAAACCCGTTTTATGACATTGTATTTCAATCACATGTCCCAAAATATTAACCCTTCTTCGAATATTCCAAATCGTGTCGACTTATCAAATACTTCTGATTCTACTGTGTTTTTCGATACATCCATGATAGAAGAAACTCGTGGAATCCCGGATCATTTACGCGTGCAGCAGATCCCTAAAATTTTTTCCAATAAATATCGAAACATCAACTGCGACAATATGTACTACACTGACGGATCACTTCTTGATGGGTCCACTGGCTTCGGTATCTTCAATAACAATTTAACCGTCTCCCATAAGCTCGATAATCCTGCTTCTGTTTACGTCGCAGAATTAGCTGCAATTCAGTACACCCTAGGGATTATCGAAAAAATGCCCACGGACCATTATTTCATCTTTACGGACAGTCTCAGTTCCATTGAGGCTCTCCGATCGATGAAAGATGTTAAGCACTCTCCGTATTTCCTGGGGAAAATACGGGAACATCTGAGTGCTTTATCCGAAAAATCTACTCAGATTACCTTAGCGTGGGTCCCTTCTCACTGCTCGATACCGGGTAATGAGAAAGCGGACTCTTTGGCTAAGGTGGGCGCAACAAACGGTGATATTTATGAAAGACCAATTGCCTTTAATGAATTTTTCGCACTTGTACGTCAGAATACGATCATCAGTTGGCAAAATGCTTGGACCAGAGGGGAATTGGGAAGGTGGTTACATTCCATAATCCCCAAAGTATCGACGAACCCGTGGTTCAAGGGGTTGGATGTAGGTCGGGATTTCATTTGCGTGATGTCCCGGCTTATGTCCAATCACTATAGATTTGACGCGCTCCTCCGTCGTGTTGGGCTCGGGGAAAGTGGTATCTGTGCCTGTGGTGAAGGTTATCACGACATAGAGCATGTGGTTTGGTCATGCCCTGTACACCGTGACGCCAGGTCTAAATTAATAACTTCCCTGCAGGCCGAGGGTAGACAGCCGGCTGTTCCTGTTCGTGATGTCTTGGCGAGCCGTGACCTATCCTACATGTCCCTTATATACGTTTTCCTGAAATCCATCCACGCCCCAGTCTAGTCCCGTTCCCCTCCGTCTACACCCAACAAAACGACAAGAACACGTTTGAACCTTAAGCACAAAACCAGCAACCAGACCCCGCACAACAGAACCAGGACCCAAGGACTACGAGCCTCTGTCCCAACTCACGACATCGTGGCTCAGCAGAACGAATCCATACATGCCATTCGACGATTATCAGACGACCATTGAACAACAAAACACTGATTGGAAATCCCATGCTAGTTTTAAGTTAGACTTAATTTCAGCTCGTAGTCGGCAGCGAGGATAAAAAATTTGCTTTAGTTTTTAAGTCATCAGATATAATTGGCGCCGTTAAACATTAAATTGTATTTGTGCCGTGTCAAATAAATGTTATGTGAAGAAAAAAAAAACAGCTTAGATGCAATATTTTCAACAACATGAAGAAACTTTTCAAAGATTTCATTCCGCGCATTATTTGAAGGGAAATAGACAGAGACAAATACGTGTGTCTCTCCTGCTAGTTCTGCTTTCACCCAAACATGTTCGAACTCTTTAAACTGAATGGTGTCGATAAGCGCTGAATTAAAGTCTACTGACACCGCAATCAACACACCACCACCGGATTTCATTTCAGATAATTGATAGTTACGGTCATTTCTATAGACATTATATCGGCAACCGAAGACTTCTTCGCTGCGAACACCCTCATCCCAGCTGGTTTCGGTTGCTAAAATAACAGAAAATGAACAGGATAGTACATTTTTTTGAATTTCGTTAATTTTGTGAGCGCCTCGCATGCGGTTAAAATTTTGGCAATATACAGAGATCTCGGTAGTGGTGGGGTGTTCGAGTGAAGAAGCTGAAGAATGAGAGTCATTATTAACAGAATGTGTTTACCAGAGCAGAGGAGGTCGCGTCATTTCCTACATCTCTAGGTTGAACAAAATTATCACCAGCAACGGTCCTCTGATGAGTGAGTCAATTGCGTTGAAGACACGAGTGCCTAGATGAGCACGCGATGCATTGTGAAGTAGGAAGGTGTGCAGGATCGCTGATCATCTGGGGTTGAGAAAGTGAAAACTCGTCGTTCGCCGGGTATGGGTTAAGAGTTTCGCCTCTTTGAAATTGAATCGTAGGAATGAAGTTAGATTGAGGTCTGGAGAATCGGTCTTTCGCTGCTGCAAGAAGCACTCTGTCAGGTGGTAACAGTTGATTTGCATGGAAACGATTAGAGTTGGTGTGTTGTTGATTATTGTAGGAGTTGGTGACGTTATTCTGTTGCCTGTTGGCCATGTTATAGTTGGGGCTATTATTATTATTCCAAAAACTGTCGTTGGCGTGACGGTTGTGGTTGGTATATCTACGGTTACTATTGGTGTTGAAGTTGTAGTTGTTTCGATTGGTACTTTGATGGTTATTATCGAGATTTCTGTTGAAGTTGAGGTTGCGATTCTGGTTCTGATTGTTGTTGTTATTGTTGAAATAGTTCTTATTGTTGCGGTTGTTGTTGGAATTGTTATTATTATTGTAGTAATTGCTGTTGTAGTTATTTCTATTGTTATTGACAAAGTTGTTGTTATTATCGTTGTTGTTGTTGTGAATGATATGGTTATGCCTAGGGTTGTTGTTTCTGTTGTAATTATTTCGCCTATAATGATTTCGTCTTCTGGCCCTCCGTTTTCTTGCTTTGTCAGCTTGTTTTTGCTGATGCATAATACGGTGTAATTTTGTATCGTACGCTGTCCAGTCCTGTTTCCAAACTTTTCTCGAGCCAAGGAAACGCCATCCACTGTTTGGAAGATCATTTGAAGGCTGGCCGGCCATAGTTATTTCCTCTGACACACTTAGATAGCCAATGCTGTTTTCGATGGGCATCATTCTTGGCGTGTACTCAGAAATTCTGCTGCTAATTATTCGAAATTCTTCCAAGATTTCAGGAACACTACATTGAGTCTTAGAAGTGCCCACATCGATCAAATTTTCATTAACAGCTTCAAGCTGTTCGTCGACTTTATTAGTTATTTCATCAATATGACTGGTCAGCTTATTTGTAATCGAGTTGCTAAGTATCCCAAGCGACTCAGTCATGTTAACTTTAGCGGAAGTTATAGCATCGTCGAAAAGTGTCGTCACGTGGTTATTGATTTGTCTCACTACTTTTGTAGGAGAGTTCACTTTTTAACAGACGAAAGCTCCTGTTTTAGTTCATCGAATAGAGTTTCTTGTCGTTCGAGTGCCTCTTGAACGATTCCAATTTTCTGCAATGTCGACGTGGCAGATGCAATGTAGTGTTGGCAGAAAAAAAAAGATAATAAATAAATAATAATGGATAATGGATCCTCTTTTCTTTTCCCCTATTCACAATAAAGGATATACGGAATCAAATTGCATCATTTTCAAATGGCTGTTACTTTTTATTCATTAGGTATTTTCTATTGAACATTTGGGTGAAATCTGTTCAATGTGTATTGTTGACACTGTGTAAGTTGAACTCACCTGCCACACTCAACATATTTTTCACGTTATTGTTACGTGAAATTTTCTATACTTGTTCATTTTCTGTCATTTTGCATGGTTTATGTGACAAACATAACATCTACGTGAAAATCACAGGCATACCATGTTTTATCACGTAGCATCTACGTCAACATGGCAACGTCGAACAGAATGAAATATCGCGTGAACTCTCCGTCCCGAGCAGGACAAAATATCATTCCAATATCACAACCAGGTATTGGAAACACACCTCTTTTGATCTTAATATGGTTTACATAGTTGGTAAAATAACAAAAAATAATACCAAAATATTGTTCCTCCAAGACTATATGAATAACAAAGCTTTATATTTCAATAACAAACCAAAAATTTGCTTTGAAAATCGCGAAAATGACCGATTCAATACTTTCAACTTATTGAAAACAAAATGCATAACTGAATATATTATAAATAATCAATGACGAACAATTTTCACTTAAAAATTTACTTTAAATCAGATATATAAATTCAACTCAAATATCTTATTGAAGGCATGTCGAGATATGATATCAAAATTTTATGATATTTTCATATGCATGTTTGAGACGTGAATATCTTTCGAATAACACGATAAGTCCTCATAGCTTAATATACTATATACTATTGATGAGTTATGATTTTGTTATGCTCTCCTGCCCGGGGTGCGAGAATACACAGAAATCAAAATGGCGAAGTTGTTGCCTGGTTCAGTCTTTGAACATAAAAAGGAATTTCTCGATGACTTGCCAATAAGTGAGCTTCAGAAAAACCATTGGAATCCGACATCGAGTCTTGAGCTTACAGATTTTACACTGATTCAGTTCAAATGGCAAGGAATTACCTGAACATAAGCAGTTGCAGCTAACAGTAATTATCGCCGGCGAGAGTCGCAATATCATTTTGTCATTTTGTATGTTAGTTCATTTACGAATTGGCGATTCTGCATGCCCGTGCGACTTATCAAACAACATATTTGGATAATTTCTAAAAACTATTTCTAGTCTCTCAAAAATTTGGGAAACCACAATTGAAAATTATTCGTTGTATCAAACGTGGTAGCTATCAGACAATCAAATGCTTTTCACTTTGCCGGTAGTTGATTTCTACGTGAAACTCACATGAAATGAATATGTCTGCTGAATAAGATTCACAGGATAAATCATATCTCCAGTTCATGATGAACTCAAATGACAATCACGTAAAATCCACGTGAAAATGACAGTGGAAAATATTCACATAACTTTTCCGGTAATTATAACGTGAAAAATATTTTGAGTGTAGTGCAATCGTTGCGAAGATGGAGTCGGAAGCACAAAAAGGCGGAAAGAAATTTTGCGCACATACCGTAAAGCGCCCTATTTCTGCGCGGTTCCTAATTCTGCGCACTTCATATTAAAATGTTAAAAAAATATCAATTAAAAGCAGATTTTCAAAAATGAAGTTTAGAAGTGATTTCCTATATATTAACTGTTAACTTTCTGCTTATGTTTCCTTTTTTACTAAACAGCATCAACATTTTGAATTAGGAGCCGCGCAGAATTAGGGCGCCTCACGGTACCTCGAAAATCCGAATCTTTCTCATCGTACAATCAGCAGGAAACTGGCAATGGTTCAATCTACGGTAACTCGAGTTTTAAATCGGTACAACGAGCGTTTGACCATCGACCGGGAAAAAGTGGCCAAGTGTAAGCTCGAAAGATGTTCTAGAGTGGTACGAGACTAAAGATGTCAATTTCCTACCGAAGCATCTCAGTCCCCGAACGCACTAGAACTGCAGCCAATCGAGAAGTACTGGGCCATCATGAAGCAAGCACTTCGAAAACATCCTAAGGAAGAGGAGGATATGAAGAGAAAATGGATTTCCACACAAAAAATACAGTGGGTCCAAACGTTGTACAAGACCTTATGAGCAATGTTAAGAGTAGAGTTCGTGCACTTGGATATAGGGATAAAATTGAATAAAACGAACAGTAAGAAAACTAAACAACATGTTTTATGTTACTATCTGAAAGTTAGAAGGCGATTGGTTGGATGAGTGAAATTTAACAAATAATATTTGTAATACAATTTGATTCCCTTCACCACTTAAGGTAAACTAAATTTCCCTGAGTGGTATTGTGTATAAAGAAAGAGTAAAAAGGATCTAACATGGGAACGTTATTAAACACAGCATACGATTTAGCACAGACAAACTGGTATAGTCAAAAATTCGAAATAGGTTATGAGTTTTATTATCGTCAAGTTTGTCCTATTATCATCAGGAGTGTGAATGAAGTCATAGAAAACTAACATAGAACTCTTGCAGAAAGAATTTCTTCAATATGAAGAATCATCATGCAAGAGATTAAAGATTTAAATATATTGCTCACAGAAGAATCAAACACTATCCTTTAAGCCTATGTGGTCCCCGTAGCTCTGTAGTAGTAGCGATTTCGGTCGGCTAGCTCTCCCACACGGTTGTGATATCAGGGTTCGATTCCCGATCGAGTCGAGGAACTTTTCGAGCTGGAAATATTCTCGACTCAGCACTGGGGCACGGTGTATCGTTGTACTTATCCTACACATGCAAAATGTGCCAAAAACAATATCGATAACGAATTCTCTCAACTAATCTAGGTGATCGAGACCGCTATTAGCTCCTCCAAGCCTAAGCGTGCGATATTGTTTTTTTCCTCTAAGCCTATAATCTCGACCGAATCAAACAGGAGAAGGCCCTGGCCTCTGGATTCTATGCTTTATAAAAATTCACATTTCAAGTGTTTTTTCCTCAGTTTTTTTCGTGTGTGTAGTGTGAATGCTGCTCAATTTATGATTGTTGTTTAGGCGAATTAGCACCTCACGCACAACATTTGAAGGGCATTTTGGTTACAATTCAAATGATCTTCTATAATTGAGAAATAAATTGCATCGCGCGAAGGTAAACAAAGTAACCAGTGTCTGGCAAACTCAGATGCGTGACGTGCAATGATCTATAGATTACTGAACGGTGACGTCATAAAAAAGGGTTGTTTACATGGACTTGTAAAGCTTTCCCAGCTGGTCTCTAGGTACGATGCTGGCCTAACAAGCCAGTCGTCGTATGTTCGAGTCCCGGCTCGGGAGAGACTGTTAGTGTCAGTAAAATCGTAGCGCTAGCCCCGCAATTGTCCTGTACACTTCACAGTCGGCTGCGAAGTCTGTGTATAGCAAAACAAAGCTTTCGGCTCGAGTGAAAAAAATGTTAAAAAAATACGTTTCCAACAATAAACTTCTGCTTCTTCAGTTTCCGGGTAAACTTGATTGACCAAATAGTCCACGATTTAGTCGCCGTCACCGAAGCTGGGATGTCGTCTATATTAACCCTCTAGTGCCCAAGTTAATTTTCAGACTGACTTCGAAAAAATCACTATGAAACTTTTGAAACATTTTTTAAGTATTGATTGAAGCTTTTTAGAGGTGTGACTGAGGACCGTCTGAAGGCGGCACTGGGCACTAGAGGGTTAAGGTGTGTTTCATATGAGCCGTTGAGAGCAAAAGTGGTGAATGTGCCATTAAATGAATTTTTCAGGAGACGCGATAAACGAAAACATTCAAATAGTAAATTATTTTCAACAATTTTTTTCCAACATAACTGCAGTAAATCATTGCTGGAAAGGTTTCAAAAGACGGTACATAAAAGCATAACATGTTCTGGTAGAAAAACTTATACAAACTTCAATGAAAAAACATTTACCACTTTTGTTCTATGGGAAAAATAATGACAAACGGAAACGTTGAGAGCAATAGGGTTACATGTCCAGTCTGAGCATGAAGGATGCATTATAGCTCGCTTATCTTAGGACATAGAACATGCATGTCTTTAGCAGAGTTGTCCAAGTGATTGAATACTATAGGATGATGATCTTTTTGTTAAGGAATTATGTCACTTCGTGACGCTAGTGTATATGTATTTGGTAACAGAAGAGATTTTACATAATATAGATCGGCAAGGGCCAATCATTTTCCTTCTCGAAGTAATTTCGAATTAAAACAGGAAGCTTTAGGAACACTTTTGAAAATTGACATTTTACGCTACTTCCGGATCTTCCGGTGAACCATCTAGTGGCCACCTTGAACCACCTTTCGATCAAAAGATCATTTCGTTTCTAGTCAATCCCACAGAAGCAGTTTCGAAAATACTAGGAAGCTCTAGGATCACTTTAAAAAATTGACCTCAATTACGGTATTTCTGGATCTTCCAGAAGGCTATCCGGCCTGCTTAAAGCCCAACCTGGGTCCAGTGTATAAATATATATATATATATATATATATATATATATATATATATATATATATATATATATATATATATATATATATATACATATATATATATATATATATATATATATATATATATATATATATATATATATATATATATATATATATATATATATATATATATATATATATATATATCTACATCAAAGACATCAGAGTGTTATCTTCTAAATTGGCCACAGCGTACGAGTTGATACTGAAATACGTTGAATTCTTTCTGTTACAGAATAGTGACGGGTACACTAGCGCCACGTAGTGAGAAAATTCCAAAGCAGACAGATCTTCATCTGAAAGTACTCAATCACTTGACCAACATGGCTGGAGACATGATTGTTTTCTATCCTAAGATCCTCGACTTACATTTAATCTAACATGCACAGACTGGACATGTACCACTTTTGCTCTCAACGAAATGGTGATTACGTCAATACCAAAAATTGTTTTGGCTGTAACTTTGGTTTAGGTTATCAGATCTCGGTTATTCTTGGATATTCTAGTACGTTATTGCGTTCTGCATCAATTCATGCAAAAAACCCAAAAAGTGTAAAAATGGCACATGTACCACTTTTACTCTCAACGGCTCATATGGGTTTATGTACCCGACAGACAGGATTTTTTTCTGTATAGCCCTTTTTTTGCTTGGTGGTAACGAATTCGCAAAGGCGGAGAGTTGTCCGATCTTTTTCGTACTCGTATCATTCATTTTCACTCCTATCGCTAAGTGGTGAATGGTAAAAAATCTAACACCTTGTAAAAAACCCGTGGGAAGTGTCAAAAAAATGGGGTTAATTTTTGTGTGGAATGATTTACGTGTAGGGCAGGGATGCTACATATATAGACTTATTCGTATTTTACAGACTTTTGGATACACAGATATACAGTTTTTCAAAAAAAAAATAGTACAGATTTACAGATTTTTCAAAAATGACATTATTTTTATGAACATTCCATACTTTAATGCATTAAATTAGACAAATTAAACATATTTCCAATTCACACACATTTCAGTTTAAAAATAGTTTTTGAATATCATAAAAACTTAGCAAAATACTAAGTTCTCTATGTTTAGATAATACAGATTTCTTTACAAATATTTTTGTTCCAGATACAGATGCTCAGATTTTTATTTATTTATTTCGTCAAGCAAATGTAGACTACAATTATAATAATACAATGTTTTCTTATATTCTATACATTATTTCCAGTAGTTAGTCGTTTTTTGATTTGATATCTGTCCATAGTGATGTCGATATTTTCGCAGTGCTGATTATAGTGACGCATCATGCGATTTATTGGGCCATTTTTGAGTAGTTAGTTCTGTGAGAGCTTTCCGAAAATATTTTACGTTTTCTTAATTGACGACTGGGTGCATAAAAATTTAGTTGCGATAATAATTTAGAAGATTGCACGCGTTGAGAACTAAGTTTTTTAAGTGATTATATGTCTATAAGCATGCAGCGTGCTTCATATGATGGTGAGGGAAATGCTGTCCAATTTAGCTTACGAAGCGCATACAAAAGAAATTGTTTTTGGACAGATTCAATACGTTCTTCATGTGTTACAATATAAGGATTCCATACAACGCTGCAATATTCCAGAATTGGTCGGACGTATGTAATATATAATAGTTTGATTGTGTATGGGTCTTGGAAATTATGACCGAAGCGTTTTATAAAGCTCAGCATACTATTTGCTTTGTTGATTATTGTGTTATAATGTTCTATGAATGTAAGAGTCTAAGACTACGCCTTACGGTTTTGCATTTTTCTACTGGTTGGATTCCTAAGAAAATGTCTGTTGGTGGTGTTACTGTTTTTCTGCTAAAGGCTATTGAATTAGATTTTTTAATGTTGAGTTGCAATAGACTTTTGTTGCACCAAGTATAGAATACATTAATTTCATTCTGGAATATTCTTCTGCATTGTTTATTTCTATAAAGAGCTTTATGTCGTCAGCATATACAAGCACATGTATTGATTTAAGAAGAAAGGAAAATGTCATTCACGTATAATATAAAAAGAAGAGGGCCCAGGTGAGAACCTTGAGGAACCCCGGAAGTTACTTCTATTGGGTTTGAAAAGAAAATTTGAAAGCGGACTATTTGTGTTCGTTTTGTTAAGTATGACTGCAGCCATTCCAAAAAATGTTGTTTCCATTCCGTATTTTTCGAGCTTGAAGAGCAATAAAGGTATGTCGATTCTGTCAAATGCCTTGCTAAAGTCCGTATAAAGAGCTTCTACGTGGTTGCTGTTGTCCATTACAGTCAAAGTGAAAGTTATGAATTCCAAAAGATTTGTGGTAGTAGATCGGCCTTTATAAAAGCCGTGTTGTTGAGTTATAATTTGGTTTTTCACTTGCTGAAAGATTTTTTTATTAATGATGGGTTCAAATAATTTTGGAATGCATGAAATAATGGTAATTTCACGATAATGACGAATGGCAGATTTAGCGCCAGATTTGAAAATTGGCACTGAATATGAGATTTTCCAAAGTTCTGGAAAAATTCCATTCTTCAGTGACATATTAAAGAGGTATAGTAAGGTGTTGATAGTTCTTCTGCCAAGTTTTTGAGAAAAATTGGAGCTATTCTGCCAGGTCCAGGACCTTTCGTAGCGTCTAAATTTTTAAGTGCGTTCTGAATTTCAAATTCAGATATATGATTGACAGATAAAGAATTCGAATATTCAGAAAAATACGAGAAATATTCGCGGTCGCGGTCTGTTTCGTTAAATGTGGTGTATATTTCTTGAAAAAAAAGTGGCAAAAAGACTGCATATTTCATTACTAGTGTGTCCTACATTACTGTCAAGATGCATTCGTGAAGGAAAGTTGTTACTTTTTAGTTTGGTTTTTCGTAATTCAAGAAGTTCTTAGGGCAAGACTTGATTTGATGTTCGATTTTACGATTATGTTCTTCATGTGCAATTTTAGTGGCCGCGTCAAGTTGACAGCAAATTTATTGGTAATTTTGAAGATTTTCGCTATTGTTGTCTTTTTTGTATATTTTATGTGCTTTTTGTTTTCTATGTTTTAGGTTCTTCAATTGTGGATTATTGTCCGTCTTCTTTTTTTAAGTGGTACATTTTCTGATATAATTTGATTAATTATTACATAAAATTTTGGTACTTCTTCGTTGATATTTCCTTCTTCACAAATTATACTACGCCAATTAATTATGCGAAGTCTACGTTTGACTTGTTCGAAGTCAGTTTTGTGGTATTCCGGTACATCCTCGTACTCGCAGTCGCTAGGGTACGAAGTGTTATTCATTACTATTGGAAATTCAATTGCTGTGTGAAATGCTTCATTTTTCCAGATGGGAGTCAATGATGCATCTACACAGAAGTCTTCAGTGCAGTTTGTGAATAATAGGTCTAAATATGCATTATGTTTGTTTTTGACATGATTGATTTGATATAGACCGAGTTCTGAGGATTTGCCAAAAAATACTGCAGTGTTCGTTTTCGCCTACGACTGGAAGTAAGATAGATTCATTTTCAATGTCTACAATAAAGTCTGCATTACGTTGGTTGAAATCGCCATAGACGAAGGGAAATTATAGATTTGAATGTGGTAACCATGGTGTAGGGTCGTAACTATTTATGTGTCATGAATTAGTCTTATAAAAGTTCATCACTTTTTATGGGACACTTGCCATATGTTTTGCGAGTCCGTTTATTTTTTTTTTGCGTTTTCTGCGATAAAATTTTGAAAATTTCAGCTATCAAAAGTAGTTAACCGAAATCTTCTTTTCATGCCCTAATACTTCTTGTTGTATTTTATAATTCATTTTTATTAATCTCACGGAATAGTTGCCCTGCAATTTTGTTGTAATAACTTAATTCAATCAATGTTTTCAGCCGCCGAAAGCAGCACAATAACAACTATTGATATGTCGTGAATTAGTCTAATATAATTTCCTCTTTTTTTTTTTAACACAACATAACGGACACTTACCGTATGTTTTTCGAATCTATTCTCATTATTTTTCGCGTTTTCTGCGTTAAAAATTCGAATATTTCAGCTATGGAAGGCAGCCAACCAAGATCTTCTTTACATGCCCTAATGCTTCGTATTGTATTTAATAATTCATTTTTATAAATTTCACATTATATCATAGCCGGATTTAAGAAGGGGACCGGGGGCCGGGCCCTGGCCCCCCGCATTTTTAAGCCCCAACAAATCGAGAATTTTTTTTTACTTTATCAAAAATGAGCTTCAATAAAAAGTTCGATTTACAGCAAAAAAAAAATGAACAGACCATTTCAATCTGAAACCGTGCGCCAATATCACAACTACATCCATAAGAGTTCACCTTGGATTCTCTTGGAATGACACATATTAACACACCATTTGAATCGAACCAGCGCGCAAGCAGAGAAAGAAAAAAACCCACAAATTTTTTAATGCATTGCTGTTGCTTACTTGTCCGAATCAGAGATACCAGATGTGCTTTTCAAAATTTTCAGAGTCCGTGTGCAAGTTTTAATGACCTGCAGATCTGTGTAGTTTTTTCCTAGTTTCTGTAGATTATTGTCAGGGTCTCCTTATATTTGCGCAGTCTTTCTCAAATTGTGTGCAAATTTTTGCCTATGGATCGCAATTTTTTCGAATTGCGGTAAGTTTTTTTTTCAGATATCAGAAAAAACTTCCGGTTTTCGAGCAGTTGCAGGCATCTTTCAAAAACGTCTGGCACCTCTGGACCAAATCTCGTATTCATACGATAAAAAACGGGTTTGTTTTATTTTGGGGCCCCCACTTAAAACTGGGCCCGGGCCCACACAATCGTAAATCCGGCTCTGCATTATATGTACATGATCATATCTATATTGCTACGTTAATCCAATTTAATCATGTTCATATCATTTATCAAATAAATCCTGATCAATAACCCACCCCACTAACAAAAACTCCCTGGTCTTTGTAGGGATCCAGTGGTATACACGGTCTCTAGCAAAGCGAAGACTACATTCTAACATTCCCTACTTATTGAAGGATTCGTGCGGCGCAGGCACAACTCGAAATTTATAGTTCCAAGAGAAACCGGATTGGAAAATCACCGCTTAAAATTACCTTCATCACATCCACGAAAACTACGAGCAAGTTAAAACCAGTTTTTTTTATCTTTGGAGCATGCTTTTGATTTGAATTCCAAAGACACATTAACTTATAACTCAGAATTTTTTGTGAATTTTTGAAACAAGTCTTCGTGAAATGAACGCTAACATGGTTTGAGATCAAAATTTCAAAATGGAAAAAATTTGATTTGTGCTAGTGTTGCACGAAACCGACGATATCGAACTTGACTGTAAGGACATGGCCGGCGCCGTTATTGGTCTATAAAAAATCGGGTCATTGAATGATGCACTTCGAGGAAGAATTACCACTCCCAGTCGTGTGCATCTTGAGTGGCTCGGACCCATCGCGGAGTAGTAACCATTGATATGTACAGTCAGAACCAAGCTAAGTTATAATCTCGACCGAATCAAACAGTGTTAGTTAGCATAGCAATCCATTCACTACCGACCGGCCGGTGTACTCTAAGGAGCTCAACTGTGAACACCTGTAACCTCGAAGGTAGTGATTCGACAGAAAGGCAGTAAACCCGTCGAAATGGTTTCTAATTATCGGCTGCTGCACCCACGTTATCAATATCAACCCAGTTCCCGTGGCGAAAATAATAAATCCTAACACGAGATAAATCATTCAATTGGCTTCGAGGTACAATGCTAGTCTAACAAGCCAGCTGTGTGTATCAGTAAAATTGTAACAGTGATCCCGTAATTACACCGTAATTACGGTGAAACAAATTAAAGTAGTTATGATTCACAATCAAATCAAAAACTTATTTTCGTTCATTTTTGACGAAATTATTGTTATGCCTCAAAGGCATCGCTTATTCATGAAATTTACAGAAATTATAGAACAAGCGCATATATTGAGGGTTTAATGCCACAAATTGGTAGGATCTTGGATACTATTATCAGTCAACCAGTCGAAACACGCGGGAGTGATACGAATTCAAACGGATATTACTGTACTATCTATTTAAAATTCCAAGGTAATTGATATTCCGCATCATTATGATTAACTATTCAACTTTTAACCGCGAATTGTGAATCCATCGATTTATTTAATAGCTCATCAGTTTCACGTTGTGTTATAAAATTTATTTAAAAAACACTTCCGTGTTTGGCAGCTAAAATCACTTGCTCGCTCAATCAACTAACAGGTGCCATTCTGCATTTGACCACCTTTCAACAAAGTAGCTGTAATGTCAGTTGATGCGAAAGATCAAAGTGTTCAAACCATTTTCCCAGTTCCTGCGGGTGCATTGAGAAATAAATTATATGTAAGGGTAAGGGTACTATAACTTTATCGGTGATCTAATAGTGGAACACTCACTAAACGTTTATTCGCTGTGATGTTCAATTGAGACAACAATTTTGTTTGACATCATCAAGCATATGGCCTCTTTAAAAACCAAAACCCCGTGGCGAATATCTTAGGACAGTTAGGGATCATTCATATAATACATAACGCGCTCAGGGGTGGGGGGGTATTCAGCGATGCGTTACTTTGCGTGTGTCAAACATGTAAAATTGCGTTACGTGGGGGTGGGTGGGTATTGAAAATTGCCAAATTCCGCGTTACGTAATATTTGAATAGTTCCTTACGTAGCTACGTAACTTTACACCTTCAATGATGGTTTTTACTTCAGCCTCAAAACATTTTGGAACGAAAATACTTGGGAATGAACTTATGTGTATTCTGTTTGAGTTAGGAAATAAGGGGGGAGAGACGTTGTTTGCGTTATCTTACTCACTGTTACATAGAAGTCGAAAATCTTTTTTCCGTTAGGTACTCAACTTGTGTCCCAAGGCTTTGTGACAACAGTAAAGATAAATACTTGTTTTAATTACCAGTAACAATGTATCTCCAACCACTTTCAGAAGAACACATCTGAGGGTGATCGAATGTTTGTTGGTGCTCCCATAACTTAATTTTGTTTCTGTTTCGCAAACTTGTTTAAGGAACACTGAAGTTGTTGCTGCATAGTTTGGTTGTTTCTGGCGGAAAACGAGAAGTTGTTCCAGCAAGAGCAAATGCGCTTCTGTACCCTCTAGGAGTGGAATTAATTAAATTTATCTGAATTATTTGCATCCCAGACTTCGGGTAGAAACCTTATGACTAAAAGATGCTTTGCACATTGAGCTTGAGAGCTTCAGGAGTAGCAAATTACACTTTTGAGACCAAACGAGATCCATGCCAATCACTCGCACAACATATCATTCGATCCGAATTGCAAGTTGAAATTTTAACCTTTAAACTGCCAATTCAATTGAAAATGTTTGTTTTGATGGAAAACTGTGTGCTAATACGCCGTAACGATGAACTAGTTTCAGGGTAAGCGAGTGATGTACATTGTGCAATCCGTCTAAACGAACGTTCACACTAAAGACATTTTGCACCCAGCCGACGTAAGCAGTAAGTCCTTTATTCCTGCAATAGAGTGAGTAATTATTATTATAACAACAAACACCATAACAAGACCAATGCTTGTATTGCGTGCTAGTTAAGATTAAACTCGGGGCACAAACAATGATAACCTACACAATACTTCATATTCATTCATATGCAAAGTAAAATTATCTGCCATATCCTAGTAACACCGTTTCAAATTAACGTTCAAAACGGCAGCCGTGATTCTAATCCGCCAAAATACAAATATACAATCAAGCAATGAAATTTTATTGCCGCTCAGCTTGTCTTCACACTTATCTAGAGAATGCATTCACCCAATAGGATAATTTTTAGATTGAACAGACAATTTGTTACACATTTGTTTGTGCACACACTAGCGTGATAACAATAATTTGGGAACCATCGTTTCACAACATGCCTATTTCTAAAATGTGTGTATACGCAGAACAAAAAACATATTATGATATCAAAATCTAAACTAAAAGCTAGCCCATCCTAGACTCATCAGTTGCATTTGCATACAACAATATCCTCAACCATAGCCCATGGTAAAAGGAGAAAAAGCAAAAGTGTTGTCATCTAGACGAGCAACTATATTATTCAAGTGCAGTTCAGCGGGCGGACAAGTACTCAAGTAGTTTTCTCATAGTCTGTTACATTTTTTCACACCCCAATAATCACCTAACTAGGTTGAGTTGGTCCTCAGTGAGCTCTGTCTCACACAGTCGTACGTATTGTGACAAACTTGGAAAGTGTAACATTTTCAGTCAGCCCGCGTTAGCCACTGCAGTGGTAAACTATTAGCACTGCAGACCGATTGTAAGTTGCGGTATGCTGTGAAACTGGTTGGGAGGTCTTGAATAAATAAAAGCAAGCCAAAGTATGATATATCCAATAAAGCCAGCCGCAGCAAATGTGCTCCAAAAAGTTTCAACATTATTTCCAAGTAATTTATTTCATCGGTGTCTCTACCATAGTTTCAAAATGTGCTTATTGGCAACCGCCAGGCTTTTGGTGCTTTCGATTTCTGGGATATTTTTGTATAAAAAACCCTAAAGTCACTTTCTACGCGAGGAAAGTACGTAGCGTGTAAAATAGAATCGTCAGCTACAATAAGTGTGCATACAGTCATTTCATCGACTAATTTATTTTTTTCTTCTCCACAAAATTCTTATTACCGTCTTCACAAAATAATCTTTCAAAAAATGCGCGCCTCCGCGTCCAATTATCATATTATAAAAATTTTGTGCATTTTATCTATCGACTTACTTTATTTTATTAGCTGACGGATCTTTTACCGGTCTAGGGCCAAACGAATTAGAGATAACCAGATCCTTTTGTCTTGGGCATCTATCCTCCAGTCACCTCGTACACCAGCAGATCGTGCATATTCTCCCACCGCGCACATCCACCGAGTGTTAGGCCTACCACGGAGTAGTCAACCTCTTTCTGGTTCTCTGCTGAATATTGTTTTGGCGGCTCTCTCGTCAGGTATTTCGGCCCACTGAAGCCTGCCCCGCTTCACTATATCAGCATGTTTGTATACCTGTTACAACTCGTGATTCATGCGTCTGCGCCACTTTCTATCTTCCAATTTACAGCCAAGTATCTATCGCAGAGCTTTACACTCAAATACTCCGAGCACTCGTCGATCAACCTCCTTCAGCATCTATACCTCATGTCCGTAAAGGGCAACCGGGAATCAGCGTCCTATACAGCGCTAGTTTAGTGCGAGTTTGCAATATACGGAACTTTAGCTGGTTACGTAGTCCGTATGATACGACATGCGAATCAGCTTAATTATTTTCGTCGGGAAACCGTGTTCCAGTATTACCTGCCAAAGCTCGATTCTTTTCACTGAGTCGTATGCCGCCCTAAAATCCACAAACAGATGGTGAGTCTGTAAGTTATACTCCCGGAATTTATCGAGGATCTGTCGCAGGGGATAAGTTTTATCAGTCGTGGAACACCCCTGTCGAAAATTAGCCTGGGAAACCTGGTACTTTACCGATGAAGGAATCCGTGACGGGCTCTGAATAACAGGATATGGGAGAGTAGGGTGGGACAAAAAATAAATGTTAGCTCCCATGCACTTTTCGCGTTCCTAATGGGTCCTATAACAACTGCCTACATCTCTAGAGAATAAGTATTGAAAAAGTGGATTTTCCCATATAAAATCGTATGGAAGCTTTAAAAATCGGGCGCAAATCGGGCGTTTCACCGATCGATCTGAAAAGTTACACAGTTGTTATAGGACCCTAAGGAACACGCAAAGTGCATGGGAGCGAAAAAATAACACCATCGCTTTTTTCCCATATAACCGTGTCCCAGTCTAATAGGAGAGCACTTTATATGCGGAAATGAGCATCGTAATGCCTCGATAATTGCAACAATCCAGTCAATGGCCCTTCTTATAGGTTGGGCATATGAGGCCTTCCAACCAGTCGTTCGGCATTTGTTAATCCGCCCAGATCTTCAGTATGATCTGGTGGATGGCATGGTACAGCCGTTCTCTTCCCGCTTTTAGAAGTTCGGCCGGGATACCATGCTTCTCAGATGCCTTGACGTTTTTCAGCTCACTTATCGTTTTTAACCTCCACCAGCGTTGGTGCCTTCCAGCTTTTTCGTCGCTCATAATCCTCGTCCTATTCCTGTTTAGCTCCTTTCGCTCTTCACCGTTCATTAGCGCCTGCAGGTGCTCCTTCCACCTGGCTGTTTCACCTGTCGGTTTGTCCGTAAGCAGGTTGGCGTCCTTGTCATTACACATGACCAGCATAGTAAAATTCCTGCTTTTTACTATGTTGACTGTTCTATAGAAGCTCGTTTCTAGCAAAGTTGTCCTCTGCGCTCGCGAGCACTTGCACGCCGTGCTTGCGCTTCTTTCAACGGTGGACTCTATTTTCGGCAGCTCTTATCTCCCTGTATCTCTCTTTGTTCTGACCTGTCGCCACAGTGAGCATGCGGCTCCTGACACGGATCTTTTCGTCCGTTGCTCTCTGGCTTTCAGCATCAAACCAACTGTTATGCTGTCGTCCACGCGTTTTATCTGCCACCTTTCTCGCAGTCGTTTCAATAGCACTGTGAATATTACTCCACAGCCCATTCATGTCTTTCAGTCGATCCTTCTGCTGGTCTGCGATCCATTGATCTAGCTCGCTGATGCTACGCTATCAGCCTAGCGTATGTTGAAACGCATCGTCCTCCCTGTGCGAGATTTCGGCACGTTCGACAACCATGCGCGGATCTTACAAACGACGAGATAAATGTCAAAGCCAGCGCTTGATACCCGAAACGACACAACATCAGTAACATCCGACCGTTAATCAGTACGTGATCGATTTGGGAGAAAGCTTCTCCATTTGGATGCCTCCAGGTGTGTTTTCGAATATTCAAACGTGGAACAGGAGCTACATATGGCCATTCCTCTGGCCGCGGCAAAGTTTATCAGCCTAAGGCCGTTTTCATTAGTTGACGAGTGGACGCTATGGCTTCCAATGACAGGACGGAAGAATTCCTTTGTCCCAACCTGCGCGTTTGCATCTACGATGACGATTTTTACGTCGTGTTGTCTGATTTCCCAACACTTTGCCGCCACTGTGGTAGATGTGGTACTTAAAAGAAGTGCGTGCAATAGGATCTAATGCACGGATTTCCCTTTCTGCGAAATTTGGCCACCGAACTGCCTGAATCGCTGCGATTTCGACTTCCTGCCATACCGCTGTAGTTGTCGAGCAAGCAAGCCAGCTCGCGCCGGTTGATTGAGAGGTCGGATACTCCAAGTACCCAATTTCTGATTGTTTTCCGTTTTCTGTTTCTGTGTTCGTTGCTTAAATATTTGCCAATTGTTCCCTTCCATATTCCGTTATTCGTGGTTAGGAGAGATTTCTGCTACCTCACCAGGGTCGCGATCCTATATCCTGCTGATGGGGGTGCTATCTTAAGTGTAGCTGGCGGGATACAGCATTTCATGATTCAGCCGCCCGCTCCTGGTCAGACGCTGTTGTACGCCTCTCCTAATATGGGGATACAGTCGCGCACGTCGCCCTTCTAAGTCAGCATACGACCAAAGTTTCCACCGGGGGTTAGTTACCCGATCTCCGCTAAGGTTACTCTTATCCCGATGGGTACCTCAGGGAGGTTGGGATAGGAGTTGCTGGACAGACGTGAGTGACCACATTAGGGTCTCAAGCCATTCGCCAACCATCAATCTATCGAATGTCACATTAAATATTGTATCCCTTACGTATGTATAGTCGTGTAGGTCTTACTAAACTAAACAACTGTGCATACTTTTTCACGACAATGTATCTTAAATAACATTTGAAAAGTTTTGAAGTTTCTAAACTTTTTTATAAAAATTGATATATCTTAAATATGGTAAGAGCTAGCGACAAGTTCTCAAAGGATAGATTTTGGGAAAGCGTTGAAATTAAGATCCTTCACTGAAAAAGATTAGCAGTTTATCATATTCATATGATCATATCATATCATATAATCATATTAGCAGTTTATCATATAGATAATGTAGTTACATAAAACCTTTCTGAACCTTGCAAAAAAGTTTTGTCTTTTATAGTGTAGACTTGACAAAGTACATTTTATGGAACAATTGTAGAGCTTTGATTTGGCAGTAATGCTTTAAAGACGCATGGTCGTTTAGAGGCAAATACACTTAACATTGTTAGAAATGAAAAAGTTTTTGATAGAAAAACCTTTTTTTTCGAATTAGCAATTTTAGGCAGCAAAATTGGCTATCCAAAAAACTTCAATCTCAACAGGTTTGAACTGACATTTTTGTTGAAATTGAAATTTTTTTTCTAGTATGGGATCTCAAATTTAATTTTTTTCATTATTATTTAATTGAAATTTAACTTCTTAAATGTTATTTCTAGACAACTTGTCTCTAGCTATTGCCATTTTTAGATATATCGATTCATAAAAAAAACTTCAGACCTTTCCTCTGGCTTTATTCATTCAAAACATTTGACAGTGTGTTAAGAATGGCCCATCGCTCATATGTACCGGCCTACGAAAATAAACCACGGTTTTTCAGCACCCCAAAACTGATCGTTCGCCCGAAAGTTTACCGAAACATCACGATTTTTGTGTGCATTATACATTTTCTAATTAAGATTTCTGTCAATGTATTCCTTTCATTATACAAATGTTGCGCTATGCATTTCCCACATTTTTTTGTGCAAAGTCAGAGCAATTATTGTGCCTTTTGAGAGGACACATTGATTAATTAGGGCTTGAAGTTTTGCGTGTAGAAAGGAATTGTAATTAGCGGTATTGGCACGAGTAACGAGGTTGGTGACACTCCTTCCTTACATAATAAGTCCTTCTCAGCATAAAAACAAACAGTAAATTGTAATTTGGCGATGGATGGAAAGAGGATCAGTTTAGTAGAGCATTAACCTCCGCGGAGAGAAATCGGTTTTTACATCGAAAAATGACATTCAAACTTATATTACTCAGCAACCGCATGCATAATTGGCACAAAGTATATTGAATGTTGAAAATCAATCTGTTCTATAACTACTCAGAATATTTTATCGTTAGAAATTTCAAGTAGGGGTACTGGGGGTAAGACCGTCACCTCTAGGGTTTTACTAGAAAACGCTAATTAACTGTGTTTTGGAATATGTGAAGTGTTGGTATTTAATATTTTAGACATTTTAAGACATATCGAAGCCACCGTGAAACGTCAAACGTCAAAATAATAGACAAAACATACACTACTGCAGCTGATGCGTAAACGGATGTAGTTTTTCGTGAGTGGAACTTAAGCTTTCATTCATTTGGAAAGACTAAAATAGTTTCGTTACTCTACAATTTATTGCCTGTATTGTTAGCAATCACAGGAATTCGATCTGAGGTAAATTGAAGCGATAAATTTGTAGAAATACTCTTTTTAATAGAATGTGTGCTGTCGGGGTAACACCGTCACCCAGTGAGTGGGGTAAGCCCGACATGGTCTGAGGCTAGTTGGATGTTACTGACACATATTTCTCATCTATTACCGATGTCTCGCTAATAAATAAATTAATTAATCGACTTAGAACCATGCACTCAAGCTTTTCTGTGATTTATGAATGATTCCAAGGGTTAGTAGAGGTGCCAAATGTACTGAATCAACTCACAAAACTGACGGCTTTCCCGGTGGTATTTGAAATATGCTCCGGTGTGGTCAATGTGATACTGACTTCAATGAAACTAGTTATTATTATGATTTAAAGTGCCACATGATAGGCTTGCCGAGTATCAAATTGTTTCATTGTTTCTACATAATGTTCACCGGAACTTGTTCCGGCAATCTGCCCAGAACCAGCTAACCGACAAGAACCAAATTCAACAGTAACATACAGAAATGTAAGATTTGCCATTCGGCGGTTTCCGAATTCAAATTGGTTCAGTTTACTCGAGTAAATTCATGAACAAACTTAGGTGCCGGTGTTACCCCCAAGGGGTGCCGGTTTCACCCGCACTGATTGCTAAACGTCATTTTTATCTTAGTTTCAAAACTTCACTATTCCTTGTAAAATAACAGTTTGAAAGCACTGAAAACCTTCATATCTTGTAGAAAACAATCTGGGCAATGATTCTGTGAAAGAAAAATAACAATATTCGCCATCAAGTGCTGCTAAAGAATCATTTTCCTTAGGGGGCCGGGCTTACCCCCAGTACCCCTATAGTTGTTAAACTGTTATCAAAGTTTATTTGTCAGGTGATGCCATATGGCATCACCCGCGAAGAATGGGTTAAGCTTGAAACGAATAGGTAAAACCTTACACACAAGCATGGATATAAATGATAAACGTCTCATGTACTTCAATAGTGATACTGCAAACAATATAAAGTGCGGAGTATAAAAAACCCCTGAGCAATATCACAAAAGATCAATTGTCTCTGGTTGCAGTGATAAAGTCTACACATTGCTTGAAACGTTAAACCCAGTTAAAACGTGATATATTGTACTTTTACAAAAGTGTCGACAGTTTTGAAAAAAGTTCTTATAGGATAACATGGCTTATAAATAATACAAATTAGATCTCTATGTCTTGAAAGATATCTATATCGTGTCTCCATCTTGAATCAAATCACTGATTACACTGGTCGACAAAGGGGAAAAAATGCTGACCTCGAGCTCAAATTAGTTGGCCTGAAATGATTATAGCTTTTTAACCATTCCTGTGAAATTTGGTGTCTCTAGGCAATGTAGAAATGCGTCAACTTAACGTTATTCAAACTTCAACGTTATTTCTACGAGCAAACTCATTTAAGTCTTTGAAAAAAATGTTGGTGGCTAGATGGAACCAAAATCCACAAGATTAGTTAAAAAGCTATAGTCTTTAATTTTTTTTCCAGTTTAAGCGTTAGGGACATATGTGTGTTGACCAGTGTCAGTGACAAAAAAGTCCATATAATGGACACGTTTTCGTAATGGATCCTTTTTACGACGAGAGAGATGTTTTCAAAATATAATACTTACTTACTATTTACTTTTATGGCGACAGATCATTAAGATCCTATGTCGAATCCAGAATACGTCTCCACAAAACTCGGTCTTGGGCTGCTACTCTCCAGTCTCCCCTTACACCCGCTGCTCTGGCATCCTCGTCGACAGCACACATCCAGCGCGTGCGCGGTCTGCCTCGAAGTCGTCGGCCTCTATCCGGTTCTCTACTAAATATTATCTTTGCCGGTCGCTCATCCGCCATCCGTGCTACATGGCCAGCCCACTGTAACCTGCCGTGTTTCAACAGCTTGACAATATCAGCGTGTTTGTATACTTCGTACAGCTCGTGATTCATGCGCCTGCGCCACACCCCGTTCTCTAGTTTGCCTCCGAGTATTGATCGCAGGATTCTACGCTCGAAGACCCCAAGCGCTCGTCGATCGGCCTCCTTCCACGTCCACGATTCATGTCCGTAGAGCGCCACCGGGAGGATCAGAGTCCTATAGAGCGCAAATTTCGTACGGATCTATAGGCTACGGGACCTAAGGTGGCTACGCAATCCGTAATAAGCCCTATTCGCCGCCGCAATCCGCCTCTTTACCTCGCGGCTCACCTCGTTGTCACATGTCACGAGAGTACCAAGATAAATAAATTCGTCGACCACTTCGAAAGTATCCCCATCCATCTCCACCGCAGCACCAACACCCGTAGAACTACCACGCTCTCTGCCAGCCACCATGTACTTCGTTTTGGCAGTGTTTATGGTGAGTCCAATTCTCGCAGCTTCCCTTCTGAGAGCCGTAAAGGCCTCCTCAACTACTCTACGGTTAACACCAATTATATCAATGTCGTCCGCAAAGCCCAGAAGCATGTGAGACTTAGTGATGATGGTGCCGCTCCTCTGCACACCTGCCCTTCGTATCGCACCTTCCAAAGCTATGTTGAACAGCAAGTTCGAGAGCCCGTCACCTTGCTCCAGACCATCCAACGTCACAAACGCGTCCGAAAATTCGCCCGCTGTCCTGACGCATGATGTGAAACCGTCAAGCGTCGCACGTAACAGTTTAATCAGTTTAGTTGGGAAACCATGTTCTAGCATTATTTGCCACAGCTCGTTGCGTTTCACTGTATCGTACGCCGCTCGAAAGTCTATAAACAA